>NC_056730.1:616656853-616741853 GCF_019279795.1 Protopterus annectens
TCCCAAATATGCAACAAAATCTAGAAGATTTAGAATTTTTGCCTGGAAGTGTTTGCATAGACATTTTTATACCCCAAGTAGACTTCAGATAATTTTTCATCAGGTAGACGGTAAATGTTGGAGGTGTGATGGGGAAGAAAGAGATAATTAGAAACGTATTTTCTGGGAATGCGGTGAGTTGGTGGACTTTAAGGATTCCCTGTGGATGTACTGGCTGGGCAGATTTGTCTGATGTGGGAGATGAAATTTCTGAGCTATGATACAGAATCAGAATTGCCTAGACATGATAAGGGCTTGCTGTGTCTAATAATGGTGGCTGCCAAAAAAGCACTTACTAGAAAATGGAAAAAAATCTAAACCAACTGTACTAGAAGTAGTGAATTTAGTAACAGAGATAAAACAACTGGAACTGAGATCTAGGGTAGGAGCAAACTACATAAGAAAAAATGGGAATTGTAGGAGTAATACATACAAGGAAGGAATGAGGCCTAACAGGCAGCAGGACTTAAATGAGCTATGTAATGTTTGAGAAAGATTGGGTAGATTATAAGTGATGTATAACGTTTGCAACTGAAAGTGTATCAGTATGGTTTGTGATGTAAAATGCTTGAGACTAGGACTGTGTCAGTGGGGTTTGTTTTTATTTATATAAATGTATGATTGCCTATGTAGTAAGTGATGGTTTAAAGAAAATGGTTCTTGTTTAAAAAAATCAGGAATTGAATAATTTATGTAATATTGCTTAGGTTATATGATAAATAATATATGTGAAGTATAATGTTTGTTATGTTAATATAGTTTGATTACTTTTATACGAATGTAAATTTACTTATGTCACAAGTGATAATTCAGTAAAGGTGTTTAAAAAAATAAACACAAGTATCTTGTACAGTGTAGTAAATGCTATACATACTTAAAGGTAATACCCAATAACACTGGTGACCTGTGTTCCTTGTGATGAAAGTCACAGGATTTGCTAATTATTATTAGTAGTAAATCTAGACTTACTGATGATGCTTGCACTTGTGCAACTGGCACAGCTTGGAGAACTGTGGTTACATATATTAATGACTGGACTGATAAGATAAATAATATTATGCAAAGTGCAAATAGAACCCATTTAGAAAAGGAAGCGTCTAGTGTCAGTAAAGACCATTCAATACCTATTAAACATGATTCTACTGATGAAAACTTTGGAATTAAGGATGCAAGTATTCAACAGTCTAAGGGTTTAGAGCATGTAGGACGAAATAAAAAAGAAAGAAAGATAGAAGTTCACAACTCTTCAAGGAAGCAAAAGATAATGACTAATGTCTATAATGCAAAGAGAATACATACTAAACACAGATTGCATGGAATGATTAACATTGTTCTGTTAGAAAATCTTCAGTCTACAGAAAGATGTATCATTTTTCCAAAAGGGAAGGTAGAAAAAAAGAGACAAAGGGCAGCTGGAAAGAAAGAAATCTAAACTGAACTTGGAAGAATCAAAGAACATTACTATAAGAAATAAAGAGGAGAAACACTGAAGTTGGCAACATGGTTCAGGCTGTGGAAGTACAGAGAATTTTATGTTTGCAAATGTAATAAGCAATGAGTGCAGTGGTAGTAATAAGACTAACGGTGATGAAGATTATGCCTTTGTAGTAATTGATAGAGCAGATAGTACAGAATTTGCATATCATTTTCAATGTAAAACACAGCAAAGTCATGCAACGACCTTGATAACATCTTTCTAAGTCAAGAAATCATATTATAAAAATGACAGACTTATAAATAAAATAAAAAAAATAGTAAGTGTAGAAAATATATATGCAGTGAAATGCTAAATAATAAATAATACCTAACCATAGCAAAATGTTAAGAAAAATAATTACATCAAAGTCAAAAGACTGATTTTATATGTAATATGCTACTAATAGAAATCATGTTGCTCAAACCAGGAAAGACAGTGGCATTGGTCTTCACTTGCCATTTTAACTCTTTAAATTCCAGTAAATCATCACCTAGTCCACCTGTGTGACCCATGTTGATGCGGTCAGTAATATGAGAGCCGAATCTATGGGTAATGTGAGAACTAATATGTTTATATAATGCATTATATTTGTCCCATTTTTTAATGTCATAAAGGTGGTGATAAACTCTCACTCTAAATGATTGCATAGTTTTGCCTATATAAAAACACACATATTATTAACATTGTGCAACACATATAACCCCTGAACCTGAACAGTAATATCTTTCACACAGTCTAACAGTCCCATAACCTTGAATGTAAAAGGCAGACCCCTCAAGAATGTATTTACATTGGCTGCAGTGCCCACATTTAACCATATTGCTATGGTACTCTAGTGGGGCCGTTCTCTCTAACATGGACTTAAAGCAGTCATACTTCTTATACATATTCCGTGGAAAAGGGCCAACAATATTAAGATGTTCCTGATTAATGGGAAAAAAATATTCCAATTCTTTTGAATAACAGCTCTCAAGTCAAAGAAGTAAGTACTGAAAGAGAGAATAAGAGCTCTATTGTAATTAATCTGGAAATGATTGGCATTGGTCATAGGTTTGTTCATCTGATACTAACTACCCTTTCCTAACTAAGGACAAAAAAAGACCATTTTCTCTTTTAGTTGTTACCTTTTGAAGTATCCAGTTAAGAAATCTGGGGGGATATCCCTGCCCTTCAAACATAAGCTTTAGCTTTAAGCTTTTTTGATCAAATTGAGTTGGAAGAAGTGTGTTTCCTAAAAATGTAGGATTCAAAACATTTTCTGCTTCTATTTTTTAATATGGAAATGTCTGAATAGTCAAATTAGTGATAGGAATAATTCATAGTAAACTTAAAAAATCAGTAGTTGTATGCAAATACTGAAAATAATTGATTTAATCTCTCAACAATGCCAGCCCAAAAAACCACAATGTCATCCAAAAATTACGCATAAAGGGACCAACAGTTCCTGCAGTTCCTGTAGACAGAAGAAAAACAAAGTTGTTCTCCCAGAGGGTCATAATGAGATTAGCAAATACGGGAGCGCAAGCTGCTCCCATTGGTGTACCCTGACATTGTCTAAATAATTGCCTTCAAAAGTGATAAAATTGTAGTCCAAAACCATTTCCATCAATGCTCTTAATGTTTTAGTCTTATTATGGTCCAAGTTTGAATTAAGCCATAAGAATTCATAGAATCAGTTAAGACCTAAATGGTAGAGAATCACTGGGAATCAATCTTTGATATTAATAGTAACAAAAATTAACTTTTCAACATATAGGTCATCAGATATTCTTGTTAAAAAGTCCCAAAGAATCTTTACATAAATAACAAATTCCCATTCTAACCCCCTTAAGTTACCAGATGATAAAAGGAGCTATAATAAAAGTCTTTAGAGGACTTGGCATCCACAATGTGGTGAAGAGGGGGATCAGAAAGATTCTAGGATTTGGAACATGTAAAAATTCATGGTCACTGCCAGTAATGAAACCATTAACTAATAGATCTTCCAAATCCATGTCCAGTCTCCTATAAGCTATATTCATTGCATTAACAAAGACCTCTTCATAAGTGTCGCTATAAAGCATAACACACATTTTGTTGATGTAGTCATTAGTATTCATCATAACTGCACTACTACCTTTGCCCAGTTTCATAAGTCTAACCTGCCTATTGTTTATAATATTTCTCAATAATTTCCACTCATCAGAACTTAGGTTAAAAAGGAGTATCTTTTACAATTATTATGGATGATACATCTAATTTCAAATTCACAAATCTTTTCAAAAATGAAAATGATTGAATGCATGGGAGGATTAAAAGTACTAGGCTTTTTACAAAAATGGGGGATTAATAAACTGTTGGAGTTGTTCTGGTTAAAATAAAAGCTCATATTAAGTTTCCTTGTCAACATTTTGAAATCCAGTAACACATCATCTACTTTAGTTTTTCTGGCTCGAACAAAAGTAAGATATTTTTCAAACAGTTCAGTCCATGAACTGGTGACAGGTGTTTCCCTATATTTGTAAGTTAAAGTCACAGCTGCTGTTGAAAACAATGGTACATTTGGCTAATGTCTGTAAGGTATGTACTTGTTCTTCCACCTCCCTCTCTGTCCCTTTTGTACAAATCTCTGGTTGTAGTTGGACCATCCTTGTTGTTGATCTGGCCCCTCCTGTTTGTGATTTTTTAGTTGCTCGGACGTCCTGAGGGGAGGAGATTCTAAAGGGTCACAATCATGATGAAAATCAGATAATTCATAAGCAGCAGGGTCCTTCTCACCACCAATATTATAAGTCCCATCAGCAGTCTCACTTGCACAAACAGATAGGTGTTTTTCATCAGGATTTTGACTAAATGCTGGGGAAAAGATAAGCTTTTCTAAGTTCATTCTCATTTCCCTCCTTGAGTAAATTTTTTGTCTTCTTGTTTTTATCATCAAGTATAACCTGATCAATTTTGTGATAAATAGCATACTATTCATCTCTTTTAACGTTAAAATGTAGGTCAGAATTAATAATGACATTAAGTATTCCCTCCATTTTCCTTACATTATCCTTAATTAAAACCTCTATTAACTCACAACCATGCTTGTTGAACTCAACTAAAAAAGTTCATGATGTAAGTTTTAATCTATAACCAAACCTGTGAGGTATTTCCAAGAATGGAGTCCCTTGAGTACTTGTTGAACTCAAATACATTCCTAAAGGCAACTGTTTTCGAGTTGAAATTTGCAATATTTATGAAGATTGTCATGAAATGATTTTAATTAATGGTACCCCATTCCAAACGAGCTGCTTAGATGTTCGTATCCAAAATGCCACTTGGAGCCAGTATTTGACCACTCCTGTAGTGAACAACAACCATGCTGGGATGTCAGTCCTAAGCCAGTAATTCCACTGGCTCCCAATGTAGAAGCATTGTCATTGGACTCCAAGTTATCATTGGCATGGTTACGCTGAGAACATTGAGCCAGGGTAATACTGGAAAAAAGTAAATTCACTGTCGTGGCTGCTTGGTAAAGTTTTCCCCGATTGGAAATCTTTTGGGTAAATTGCTGTACAAGTAGTGATAAGTTCCCTATTGAAGAGGTTAAATCCTTGAATGGTAAGAACAGATAACCATCTGCTCAGCCAGAGGCTTCAGATGACATAGTGGTGAACAAGCAACCAATAATGCCAAAAAGATGCAATAATAGAGCCAAGAACAAATTAAAAGCCAGGAACAGATAGGCACATGTACTGCTTTAATAACAATCAAGTAATCTATCAAAATGATAGACTTATAAGCAAAATAAAAAAAGCAAATGCAAAAAATATATATGCATTGGCATGCTAAATGATAAATAATACCTAACCATGCCAAAAATATTAAAAGAACAATTACATCAAAGACAAAAGACTGATTTTAAATGCATAATACAGAGTTAATTGAAAGCATGTAATTCAAACCAGGATAAACAGTGGGATTGGTCTTCAACTGCCATTTTAACTCTTTAAAACAAAGTATAGGTTTACATGTAAAAGTGCAAAATTAGTCTATTTAGCCAAGTACTTCAGCTGCAAGGCACTCTGTACAGGTGAAACCATTAGAATACTCTCTCAAAAATTTATGAGCATTGTGCAGCCATAAAGAAGAAAGATGTTTCTAATGCCTTGGCTAAGCATGCTATTGAATGTGAAGATTTTAGAATTGTTTTTGTATTGGATAAAGTTGTTCAAACACCTTTCACTAACAGTTTTAATAATTTGCTAGAATATAAGGAAATTAGATGGTAAATTGCCTTGAGATCAGATGAGAAACCAAGGCTGAACAAAGTTATTAATATTAAAGGTATTTTTAAAAAGTACGTTTATGTAGGCTATGCTTTTAGGAACATTCATATTGCTTTAAACGTTTAATGTATTTAATTAGTTAATTGGCTGATTAGTAATTTTCTTTTGATGACATTATTCAATTGAATGTGTATTTGAATTTGGTACTGAGTGACCATTTCTTACTGCCTGGGTGTTTATTTTATATAGTTTTTAAACAAGCACTAGTTTAGATATTTTTATGCACAACCTGGAAGCGAATTATGGGGATACCTGTTTTGATATACTGGTAAGCTAGAAGGGCATTATTGCGCATGTGTAAATATTTGTATGTATGTATGTAAAACAATTCTATATCCTAAAATGTCTTTATATACATCCTAAAATGTTATATATAATGCATATTTCCCTCTAGGGATCCCATTCACTACCTTGTGAAGATGGAACAGGAGTATAATGAAATTGTTACAGGGTCCAGACTATGTCAGGGGTATTGAAGATGTTCACTATGCTCCACAATCATGTGGAGGTATTAGACTCTTAAGCCTACTGCTAGCTTATCAATCAATGATGTTCAGAAATGTTGCAGACATATATTTAGCAGATAGATCCTGCCACGAATGGCTCCTATGGGAACAACACTAGCTTTGCCTGAAACAATTAGTGGCACCCCTTCTTCAGAATTTTTTTCATCTAGTCAGTTCCATCTGTTGCAAAGGATAGTAATAGGTTAATGTCTGCACTCATAAAATGTAGGCATATCTCAATACTTTAATAATATTCACATAAATATTTGAGCAAAACGTTTCAAACTAGATGACACCAATACCCTAGACACCTTGATGTTTCCATTTTCTGGCACCCAAAATTGGAACCTTTCGGGGCTTGTTCTCTTTTCAATATTGGAACTAAAGAGGAATCACTTTTTCTCACTAGTTGTATACTGCAATGGGACTTAAGGCACAGAAGGAGCTTTCCCAAAAATATAGTATTAATGTCCCCCATACCTTCTTTCACTATCAACTTGCCACTTTTCTCACCTCGATTATTTCTCCTAGAAATTCATAAAATAGTAAAAGATGCTTTACTATTACACATTGTGATGAAACCCAAAGAAACATTTTATAACATTTTATTAGAATCTCTTTACAATCCCATTCTCAATACTAAGAATTTGCAATCTCAAGAAAGAAATATGGAGTTAAACAGCCAGTTAGCTATTTAGCATTCTTAAGTACCTGTTCACAATAACTTCTTCCCCAGAATGCTGATTTTTTTGCTTGGAGATATCTTTGGCAAAAGTTTTTTGATCCCACAAGATCCATATGAGGGGGTGGGAAAGGACAACCACAATGTTGGTGATGCTTATCATTTCCTGTAGCACTGATGTGGGAACACATATTATGGAGCTGTCCTGAGCTCATGGAATTATGGTCTAAATTCTGGATGGAGGCAGAAAGATTTCAAAAAGGATAGACTGGCATAATGATTAAGGTATTTACCTTACAGATACAAGGTGCAGTGTGTGATTCTCGCATGAGCCAATTAGCTAGGCTTTAAAAGGCCCACACGGGCAGTTAGCCTATTACAAATATATAAACCTAAGAGAAAGATTGAGTTTTGCACCTATGACTAAACCAACCCAACTTCTTAGTACCATGCTTTTGGCAGCAAAGAAAACTATGACAAGACTATGGAGGAATACCTCCTCCCACAAATATGACAGTGCTGACAAATACTTAAGGGTATTTATCAAGCAGATTTACAAACAGCCCAGATTAAAAACAGTCTGAGTTAATTTCAACATGTGTGCTATGTTACCTGTCCATCTAATACAAACAATAATTTATAACCCAGGTTTACAAAATGTATAGAAACAGAGTTTTTAATCCGGAACCACTGATGTCAGCACTATAAACCATTAACGTATTGAGTAGTAAGCAGTGATATTAAATAAATATTTAGTTACGTAAATAAACGTTGATGAATAGATGTACCCTGGGATTGAATAAACTCTGTGTAGGCTCTGAATGAAGCTTACACAGAGTTTACATGTTTGCGGGGCCGTGCGTGGCGAGCTGTAGCCCGCAATGCATATTAATAGTGTGCAGCATGTCTAAGCTAGATTTTGTGGCTGGCAACAGTGTTACTGGCCAGGAAACCTTGTAACTGAACACAGATATCAATTCTGTGTAAAGCAGAGCACCTATGGTATGTGGATTTGCAAGAAATGCCACAATGATCACCAGGACATCATAGAAAGCTGCCAACATAATGAGAAGACAAATAACCAGAAATAAGGGCATATTTAACATAGATGTTGCATAGAAATGTGTTATAATGAAACCTCTCAACCTCTTAGAGTAAGAAATCTGGACAAAGGCACCAAAATAAGGACAGATTTTTAATATTGCCCTTCATCTTAGAAAGTGAGTACAATAATAGGTTGTACTGTAGCACAAACTCTGTCAAGAGCAGTTTCTGACTTCACACCATGACGACATTGATAATAATTTGCCAGAAAACAGAAATTTTATGAAAACGATCACAAATATGAGACAAAAAATGGACATTCTGCACAAATCAGGTCAGTGAAGAGATATGCATTAACATTTATGTAATATTGAATCAGTCCAGAGATCATCCCAGTGATATGACAGAAAGCCACAAATTTGATACGGAAAACATCTGGACATCCTGGGAATATTTGGCAGTTGAGAGGTATGAATGTAAAGTATATGGTTCAATCACAGTACAGGACAGTGTACCTACAGTGCAGAGTATTGTGATATCCCATTCCAGGAATTTTGTTAATGATTTGTAACAGGACATGGACTGCCCTGTAGAATGATCAACTAGGGAAGTGTGTGTACTGAATAGAGACAGAGCAAACAAAACTAAATGACTCTCAAATGCCAAGAATTTATTAAATGAACAAAGCTTTAGGAACAATCTCCTTCATCAGTGTTAATACAAATAACCAGCTGATATTCAGCTGTGCAAACTGATATGTCTGAATACAAGTTTAGTCTCGGTGGAAGTCTCCAGAAAGGTGGCCACAGGTAAAGGCTCATGGAAAACATTACAAGAACCAACCACAATCATGGACAATATCTGAATAATACAGCCAGTAATCCCATACCTCTGATATAACATATGTGATGTAGAGTGATAAGATATGAGTCTGTGTGTGCACACATAAACACACACAAACACACACACAAACACAAACACGCACACACATAGACACATACACACACACACACACACACACACACACACACACACACACACACACACACACACACACACACACACACACACACACACACACACACACACTTGAACAACTATTATGATACATAGACATTCTATGGGGGTAACCTTGCTCACTGTCCTGGCACTGTAACATCATCTCCTGGAGGTGCTAGGAGGAACACTGCTATACCTCTATGTGAGAGTATGGGAAATACAGGCTAGGTTCCTTTAGTGCATGGCATATATATATATATATATATATATATATATATATATATATATATATATATATATATATATATATATATATATATATATATATATATATATATATATATATATATATATATGGCATAATCCACACTATCACGAATAATATATGTGCCATTAATGCTGTCAAACGTTGTGTGTATAAGCAAAACAGGTAGCACACATGCATCTGGTGTAATAACTTGATTGTTGCTCTGCACCATCAGGCAGTCATGTATATTCCACAAAAAGAATACCTATGTATGGCCAATAAGCTGTAAAACAGCCAACAGTGACAGAGATGATACACTTCAATTACACATCACTGGAAGATGTGTAGGGAGGCATGTAAAGAAGGGTGCATTGTACACAGTTATTGGTGTGATGAAGGCTGGGAACCTTGAAAGTATTTTGTTTTCTGATGTGCATGCCTTCACATACCCAGTTCTTGTGTTACATTCAAGAGAGGCAGCACTGTGACAACAAGCTTGTGGGTGTACCACTTATCATCTACCCCAGGGCATAGATCACATACCTATTGGTCTGATTATAGTGGGTGATGTCCACATTATACCTGGGTGGTGTGTTTGTTTCCTGAATCAACAAATCACCCCATGAGTCTTGCCAATGCAGGTTTTGCAATGACTATGGCAGCAATTTTTGGTATGTGTTAATACTGTCTGTATTATATTAATGTCACAATTGGAGCCAGTGATTGCTCACAATCTGTAGTCCTTCAGGCAGCTGTTTGGACACAGCATGTATATGTCATCTGTAAAGTTCATCACTTAACTAATGGGCAGAAAAGGGCCTAGAAGACATCCCTGATGTACGGACCTGATCAATGGACCTCAGATATAGGTCACAACACACATTTCAACATAGTGAGATGCCACATATGTGCTACATTGGTCTACCCATTTGGTGATATGGATGTCTATGGTCACATATGACAGTGTTGATTAAATATCTCAGTGTGGATTTGTGTCAAATGCCTTGACCTGGTCAAGTTCCACAAGGTAATAATGTTGTCATGATGCATGCCTTTGAGGACATCTATCTGATGTAACAGACATGATGTAGCATTAACAACTCACACAGCTTTGTTGCACACAGCTGGTATATTACTAATGTGCATGTAGAAAAGGTCCATGATCACATGTTGATTTACCTCACAGTTGAGGAGAGTCAAGATGTCTCTATACATGCATGCTTCAGGTGCTGACCCCCAACTCAGGTGCATGCATGCTGAGGTACACCCTTGTATGAGAATACAGGCCATACAGAATGTGTGTTGAAGAGTAGCCCATATGGAGGGTGCATTGAAGTGTGTATTCAACCATATCATGAAGGTGCATATGCTGAGACAAGTCATAATTGATCTGTGATGTTGTCACAGCCCATGTATTCCATGTTCCATGTGGCCTGGATAAAGGTAAGACAGTGCATACTGCCTAACATGAGCTGGCCTATGGTTTTGACACAACCCCCCCCCATGCAGGAATCATTGATAAATCCTCCCATCTGGGTAGTAACCTTCACATCAGTTGATGGGCAAACAATTGGCTCATTGATAGAACACATCAAGTGACAGTTGGTGAATCAACCTGTACAAGTAGAGCTCTCACCATTGTCAAACCCCAGGGATCTGTGCTTCGCCCTTCACTGTTTGGCCTCTATTTCGTGACAGTTCAGGCTAAAGTGTATGGCCTTTGGCTTGCCAAGTTTATTGATTAATGCACATTGGGTGCAATCATTGAGTCCACCAATGATGATAACATTGCACAAGAGGAGCTAACATAGACAACTGAATGGTGACAAAGGCACATGATCTACAAATAAATGAGAAATGGGTGTTTGTTATGTTGTCCATCTGAAAAGTGGAATTCCATGTTAAGCACAGCATTGACAGCAAGCCTACTATGCAGAAACCCAGTGATGCAGGCACTGGGAACACATGTAGATAGGAATCTGAACTTCAACTACCATATGTCCACAGTGGTACTGAAAGCCTATGTTTTGCAAATCATAAGTCATGCCATCATACTGAGATCTTAGGATTGTATGACAACACTGTAGTTAAGCTGCATCAGAACACTAATGGAACATAATGCTCTCTTTTGTATGTACCTCACTAGAAACATGCAGTAGCTGGAGAGACCACAGGGCTTTCTCAGCAAGATAACACAGGGCCTACAAACCATGCCCATGATGTATGTGGACAGATTAAAAGCCATGTCACTTTAATCTTTATTGTATTGGATGAAACTTCTGCTTGGCCTCCAGACCAGTCTCTGAGCCTGCCCTGATGGAAGTACTGCATATCCAAAAATATCATATAGTTGATGACATCAACAGTGTCTGCTGAGGAGAATATGATAATAATAGTGTCCCACATGCTGGTGTGAAAGGCTGCCTGGAATGTCAAGCAACAACTCACTCACACACACACACACACACACACACACACACACACACACACACACACACGCACACACACACACACACACACACACACACACACACACACACACGCACAGTTGACTGTAGTGAGAATAGTACCCCTACCTATTTAAGTGCACAAACCACAGGACCCAGTACTTTATGCAAGACCCACAGTTCAAGTCTGCCTGCCTTGGAGTGTGACAGACAACACTTTATAGCTGATGACATCAGCACTCTCTGTTGAGTGGAATATATCAGTGTTGCACATGGTAGTGGAAAATGCTGTATGTAATGCCAAGCAACAGCTCAAATAGAAACATACATACACACACACAAACACACACACACACACACACCTGATTGCAGTGAGAGTAGACTCCAGTAATTTATGCAAGCAAGACAACACTTTATAGCTGATGACATTAGCAGTGTCTGTTGAAGAGGATATAACAGTGTCCCACATGGTGGTGAAGTCCGACAGCAGTATGTCAGGCAACACTTTATAGCTGTTGACATCAGCAGTGTCTGTTGAGGAGAATATAACAGTGTCCTAAATGGCGGTTTAAAATGCTTTTTGTAATACTGCAGTGAGAACAGAACCTCTGCCTATCTAAGAACATAGACTATATAACACAGTACTTTACTAATTTGTGCTTTCAGTATGCCTCTAAAGATATGAGGGGTATGCATGCTGTCCCTATTCACATATCTACTGACATGAACCTCTTTCCTATGTATACTTGTTTCAATATGTGTTCCTATATTACTTAGCTCAATATCCAGAAAGACTATCTTGCCTTCTGAAGCTGACATTTTAAACTTCAAAAAGCTTGTTGTTGTGTTTAAATATTCCATACAGTCATTCAATTGTTGTAAAGTTCTATCCCAAATAAAAAAACAATCATCTACGAATCTCTGATAGAAACATATTTTCTTATTCATAACATTACTATCACTTAAGACATAGCTTTTCTCACATTCATATAGCACAAGGTTGGCATATGTATTTGCCACTGGTGTGCCTATAGCCACCCCTGCTAGTTGTAAGTAAACTTCATTATCAAAAATAAAGCTATTCTTAGTCAGAACTAGTTCTAGTAATACACAGATGTTCTCAATTTGTCTAGCTGGTAATTTCACTTCTACATTCAAAAAATTTCTTATAGAGTCTATCCCATGGTCATTTGGTATTATCATAAAAAGGGAAGCTATGTCTAAAGTTACGAATAAAAATTATTTTCTTTCTTGTTTAGAATACCATTCATATAATTTCACCAAGAAATCATTTGTGTCATTTAATGTGGTGGAACATTTGATAGGTTAGCTGGCTGGCATGTGATTAATTGATGCTCCTATTTAAAATGGCTGTATTAACTGATTTTATAATGCACTGAGGAAAGGTGTTAACCCTAAAGCTTTACAGAATAAACTTGTTTTTTTTTCCTGACATGTTTTTTCTTGCTGAAGAACAATGGGAAAGCAGGACAGGAATGTGCAGGAGAGAGGTAGGAAAGAACCATAGCCATCCATTTCTTTAACAGTGTAAACTGCACATATATGCAAAATAACATGTGAATTTGGACTGTCACCTCCAGAGAGAGAGAGGTGAGCACAATACAGTCATGTTGTAGAGCCAATTGGACCAAATCAAGTGTGTCAAGAAAACAAGTGTGCAAAATGGAGAGTTATGTATGGATTTTTTTTTGTGGGACACATGCCCATTTATTTTTTATTTCAGAGAGTGAGGAATGTTGAGGAAGGGATGTAAATATGTGTGGGTCAGGTAAGTTGGGCAGGTGAGGAAACAACTGCAGAGAGACAAGACAAACAAGACAAGAGACAGGAACATTGATGAACAGAATAGGTTGAGGGACACCATGATTTAGGGTGAGGGTAGGGATATCCCGAACCCACAGTTGTCAAGCTGGGTGACAGTGACAATCGAGTCTTCACCCACTGGACTGTCATCACTGTCACCTCACTGTGCTGCTGGCTGGAGTGCTTGAAGTCTCCTTCTCCTCCTCATAGTAGTAGTACACAAAATGGGGGACACCAGCCTCTTCAGCCAGCATAGGCATGCACCAATGATGTGGTGCACAACACTATGCATCCTCCTTGGTGAATCAAGGCAGGTGATAAAGTCACTATCTCCACCACTGCTTCCGGAGTGTATCACTGGACCAGCCTCTAGGGCAGGACTACATGAGGGTGCAGGTAGTGCAGGGGCAGCAGAGGCAGTGCTGCCAATTTGGCTGCCAGATGTGCTGTGCATCAGAACTGGAGCTGGTGGAGGGTGGTCAGGTGGATCCTGTGGGACAGGCCTACCCCACTATGCTGTAAAACATTAAGTGATGTGATAAACATGGATGACATGGACACATTTTGATGACACATAAAATTAAAAAAATAAATAAAAAATAGAATAAAATAAAAATAAAAATTATTTTTACAGTAAAATAATATAAAAATAAAATAAAAAGAAGTATTCTTAAAAGAAAATAGAATAAAATAAAAAATGACAAAAATATTTTTTTTATAAATAATATGAAATAAAATGAAAATTCTGCGGTGGTGCAGCGGTAGCGTTGCTGCCTCACAGCAATATGTTCTCTCATTTGATTCTCGGCTGGAGTGTGGGGAGTGCCTTCTGTGTGGAGTCTGCATGTCCTCCCTGTGGTTGGGTTTGTGTTCGAAAGACATGTGTAATGGGTGTGCCTTCATTGAAGGTTGAACATCGAGCTGGTACCTCGGCATTCGTGAAAATCTACTGCCAATCATTAGCTGACCGGATTTCTGCTGTGGTGACCCCTAACCGGCTAAAGTTGAAAGACACAACAACATGAAATAAAACTAAAATAAAAAAGAAAGATAAGGGTTGGGGTGAGAGAAAAAGAGATAAGATTAATACCTTCATATATGAAATGTTGTTGTATCTTTCGGCTTTTCCCGGTTAGGGGTTGCCACAGCGGAACTCCGGTCCGCTAATGATTGGCAGCAGATTTTTACGTACCGAGTTGTCAGCCCTGATGTACAACCTTCAATGAAGGTACGCCTATTCACGCATGTCTCCACACAGAAGACGCTTTAGCTGAGAATCGAACAGGACAACATCTTACTGTGAGGCGACAATGTTACCGCAACACCACCACCGTAGTACACCTTCATATATGAAATGCAATGTATTAATACAGTTATTTGACTCTATCTTAACGTTTACATTTAAGTCTACCACCACCTAACAGATGCACACTATACTACACATTGCAGTAAGTAATCCTTGACATGTGCATATATTGCACATATGCGTGTTCCAATTATACAGATTACAGTTTACAGCAGGGCATTTGTGCCAGTGGTATGGAGGTGTTAATCTTAATTTAAATATTATTGAAAAAATAACACTATTGTATACTTGGGAAGTGTGGTATTTGAACATACAACCTCTGACTAAAGTCTAATATTGTACTCCATGCTCAATTTTATACAACTCTATAAAATACCAAAAACAATCTTTAACTTTTAATGCTATGATTACTCTTCTGCTGCATATATAGCATGTGCTTCCCTCATCCTCAACAATCTAGCCCCATGGGTTTGGACATTGCACTCACATGAATAAGCAGCTGTGGAAAAGACAGAACACAACAGAAGACCATTATGAATAACAATCTTGTCTATATTCAGCTTTCTAAGTCTCACAGGTAATCTCTGTAGATGATATTTACACAGGTGTAGGATTTCCTCAGTATAATGTGAGAGTATACCACTCTTCCTCCTCTGTAGGTTGTTATAAGGATGCCTACATTGCTCTTCAGTGTGTGGGACATTGGTGGCACTGAATACAGCCTGGACTAAACTACCCCAAGCCACAGACTTATACTGGGAGCCAGAATAGTCCCTCCTGCAGAAACCTGCAGCAGTTGTTCTTAACTAGGAGTCCAATAAACATCTTGGACTCTGGGACACCGCACCTCTGTGCCCTAAACTTGGCACCTTCCTCACAAACTCCTGGCATGTCTGTCACACATCTAGAACAATGTAGACTGATGCTTTCCCACCAATTCCAGTTAATGCATTTACTGGAGTGTGCACACTGAAACTGTTGCACTCCACTTACTTTCATGCCAATGTGTTGTTCGGCAGTGTGCACCCCAAACAAAGCGTTTGCAGATGAGAGCAACAATGAGGCATTACATAATTGCAATTAAAATTACAAGGTTATTAGAATTAGAGACAGTTTTGTATGTGTTATGCCAATGTGAAGACCATGTCAGTCCAGACAGCAGAATTATACTTACAGGAATATAGAATACGGTATACCCACAGACAAACATCTGATAATAATTGTGATAATACATAGATAAATTAATAAATAACTGAGACAATACATCTCAGCCATCATACATTTAATTAATATCAGCTCCACTGTCTTAAGTGTTATAAGTGACAGTGACTATAATGGGAAGTGTAAAAACAGTAAAAGTGTATGGAATTTCCTCTATTTGAACCCAGGACTATGTTTATGGTAGTCCTACACTTACACCTGTTGCCACAAGAAAGTTGAAATAACACTTGTCTATCTTTCAGTTCATTGCTGTAGCCTACAATGACACAACAGCGTGTCTAGCTTTCAATTCATTGCTATAGACTGCAATGTCACATCAGTGAAAAAAAAGTTACATAACCTGTACTAGAACCCAGGACCATGTGTACTCTATCATTACACTTACACCTGCTGCCACAGTACTAGTTACATGACATTCCCTATTTTACCAATCATTCTTAAGGTCTCACTGTTAACCACCATGCAACACCACTTAGCAGCTTTGTCTGATGTCCAGTAGCATTAATTTAATGCATCCAGTTTCTATTATTGGCTGTCTGGGACCTCTCTGCATCCTGGTGGATCCAGTTTTCTGGTTTATGAACTGCCACAATTTGTGCAAACAAGATAAGCATAGCCAAACCCAGCATTTATTTTCTCCGTTCCCATCATTGTGCTAAGTGCCGCATCACTCAAATACTGGCCACCCCGCAAAAATAAAATAGAAAAATAAAGACAGAAAAGTAGAAAAAGAAAAAAGGGGTAAGTAGTTAAAATGAGGAAAATCAATGTATGATATACACACAAGAAAATGATGACTCACATCATATATGTCTACATAGATCTGGATTTGAACTCTCACTCCAATGCACCTTCAGAACACAGGATGGTTACCTTATCCCTCTTTGTCACACAAACAGCTTTGCAGTAAGGAAGTGAATTCAATCTGTATACAACCAATTGCAGCAGCATGTTCAGTGATATCAAATCATACAAGTCTTCTTTGTACATTTATTATTTTTGTATGTAGTGCACCTAGTGATCACACAAACTGTCATAATTATTGCTTGCAAATATGCAGCTCTGTCTTGCATTTCTGTATTTGCTGGCCATTCTTCATTTATCTGATCAGTAATCTGAGATATGCAGTCTGTAAGTCATTATATATCATTGGCTTTAAAATGTGTGAAGATATCAAGTGGAAATAATATCACATGCAGCTGCCAACAAATGAAGGGCAGGTTGGATGTTAAGGAGCACAGTCTATGAATTGTGTGCTGTTTACTTATATTTCCAACCTTATATCTAACACTTTGTAGATATAACCTGACACACCTAGTGAAAGTAAGGCAGCCTGCAGTGGTGTTGTTTTCCTTCTCCCAACCACTAATTATTCCCAGTTGCAATCCATTAAAACTAAGCACTGAAGGAGTGCCTGCAGTATGTTTACATCTCTTACATGGACCCAGGTATTTGGGGTTCAACATTTCTAATGAGTTCACATCTCCTTTGCATCTTCACTGAGCTAACAGCCCTGAATCTATACCATATAAAGAGGTAACTCTATAGCTAATCAGACTGATGGTGAGGAGACTTGTTTATGTTGAGAAAACTATACACACACTATTTCTTCAGACTATATCTGCATAGAGGAGTACTGAACTTCAGAAGGTATGCGTCCATTTTGTCAGCTATATGCTACACATGCTGGAAAGTATTTAAGAAAAATCTGAAGCAAAGATGTTTGCACTTTCATCTGTATGCATTAGTTAGAAGTGTGCTGATGGCATGGGCATGTTTGTCAAGCCATTTTAGAGGTATACATGATTGTGAATACATGAAAATGGAATGCTGTGTGATAAATATGTACAAATATTTCAGGGTCAGTTTCCTTGATAGCACTTTTAGCATTTCAAAGATGGCTTGTTAGAAAAATGTATAATTTTCCTGTTCTTTTGGTGGGGCAAAGGTGAGTTACTGTTATGACACAAACAAGGATAGGCTGTTCTTTTGTGGGGGCGCAAAGGTGAGTTACTGTTATAGCACAAACAAGGATATGTTTCTCTTATTACTCTCCTTCTTTTGCATCCTGCCTGCTGTTTGTATTTCACATCTGTAGACTGTTGTATGTTTCTCCAGGGATGCACTTTGTAATTTTGAAATACTGAAATCCCGAATCTCAGTATTTCGAAATTACAATCCCGAAATCTGACAAATGTAAAACCTTACAATCTAAAGTGTTAAAATCCAGATAATACCATACAAATAGGCACTGTACCTTTAACAGCATGTACGTCATACCCACACTGCAATGGCATCTCCGTGCTTTCCCTCACCTGGAACCATCTGAGCTGTTTACGATACTATAGTATCTCAAAAAGGGAATGAAGTCCTAATAATACATGGATATGTTTACCACTTGGGAAAGAAAGGTCCTGGCAGAAAATAATGTTGTGTAAATAGAAGACTGCAATGAAATGCAAAGGTAGGTTAATAACAACTCCTGTACCTACTGGAGAATAACTGTGTAAGTCAGTAGCACCAAACCATAACAGTGACCCTACAGAGATTAAGTGGTATAACATGTGTGTTAAATTAAAGCACAGGGCAGCTGTCTCCAGGGATGCCCCATGTCTACTTGTAGAGGACTCACTAGCATCCACTTCTGTGGATGTAGTGCCAGATTTCCCTACCAGGCAAGCGTTATTACAGCAGGTGGAAAGGGTACGCAAGAAAGGTACAACACCAACAGCAAGGGCAAGCCTCACTTTACACACACTAAACATCCAGAACTACCCTAGTAAGAGTAGTCCTATTCTTAAGAAAATGGTAGTAGATGCTACAGGTGACAACATGGTGATAGTGTTGAGCACAGTAAATAACCTGTGTGATCTAAGCAGTGCCACCATTTGGTTGATGGATGGCACCTTCTTTTATAAGGGTGTTATTTGCAGACAGCTCTACAGTATCCATGGGTTACTTCATTGTGGTGGATACAGTAGATCTGTTCCACTACCATATTGCCTAATGATAGGAAGTCCCATTGGGCGTATAACGCAATGTGGGATTGTATATTTCATCTGATGGAAGACCAGGGCTTTGAAACTTGTGGTATGTGCTTTGCAACTTTGAAATAGCCACAATTAAGAGCATCAGGATAAACATTAATGCAGTTAAATCAAATGGTGCTTGTTCCATTTTGGGAGAAATGTCTGGTGAAAGGTTCAACAACTGGGATTGGCAAATTTATATAACACAGATATGAGATTTTAACTAGCCGTTAAGTGCCTTATAGCACTTGCTTTTCTGCCAAAAGACAAGGTTGTACAAGCATATTACGATTTAAAAAAGACATTCCCACCAGGGGGGAAGGGATTGATTAAGTATTTTGGTGACTGGTATGTCTTAGGAAGAAAGAGGCGGTTCACTACCAGAACTGCTTCTGTGTGTCGCTTTCCACCTCCATTTCCAGTAGGGTTCTGGAATGTGTATGAGTTGAACTCCCTATTCCTGCCCCGAACACAGAATTCAGTTGAGACATGGCACCAGTGGCTGAAGTGTTTACTGGGTGCCAAGGCTACTGACCTATCAGAATTGATGAAGACATTGGCGAGGGAGCTGGATAGGGTGGACTAGCTGAGGAACCGCCTTGCTAGTGGGTGTCCGCCGACCCTGAATTGCGAAGACATATGCAATTTGAAACAATACTATCCAACAGGGAAGACTATTGTAACATGGAATTTTTGAAGGCTATTGCTAGAGTGCTGCAACTGTGAGTGCTGCGATCTTCTGGTTGTATCACATAGAAATCTCATCTTTACAGTTTGATGTTGTACTACACTACTAAGTGACAATTTTCACTGTCTGGTGCTTTGCAAAGGTAGAGGAATAAAGACAAAAAAAAAGAAAAAGACGCTACAGTACGTATTTTTGATATTTTGAAATTTCGGGATTGTGACGTTCGTTATTTTGCATTATTGCATTTGTGAGCTTTCGGGATTGTAATTTCAAAATACTGAGATTCAGGATTTCAGTATTTCAAAATTACAAAGTGGATCTTTCTCCAGGGGGTAATACTGAGTTGCTACCTTTTCTATTTGAGCGGGAAACAATTATTTTGTAGTTATGTGATATGTATGTGTATTATCCTTTTGTTGTGTTTTAGGCCACCTAGTCATACTGTATGCCACCCAGGTGCATCAATCTTCAAAGACCCCCCCCCCCTTCACCAGTGCTGAGAACCAGGTGGTAGTGGATGCCTTTAGGCAAGGGAAGGGAGAAAGGAAAGGGGACAGGGAGATATGACACATAGGATGCAAATTTGACAACCGATAGTTGATGATCTGAATGATGTAGGTGGCCATGGCAGGACATATGAGCAGGTGCACCACTGAGCCACTGAACCAATCACATTTGTACAGAGGAAAGTGGCTACAGTTGACCATGTTTAGATGGTTACTAGAGGAGGGCCTGCCATGGAACCACCACTAATACCTAATGAAGAGTTTTTGGCCAATATCAAGGATCCAGAGAGCACCCAGGAGAGTGCAATACAGTAATGTCCTGGATGTCAGAGCAACAGTTCCAGAGACAGCAAGCACATCCCAGGAGGAGCTTCCACATAGTCTTTGGTATGTCAGCAGTTGTATAATGAAACAACTGAAATCAATAAGTTATTTGTGTGCCAAATGTATTTTTATGGGTGGGGGGATTGAAAATTGCTACATGTTTTAGCTTAGACTGGAGTTGGCAGCCATGTGCTTGTTGAAAGTATAGTTAGTGGACATATAAAGGAGTAAAACTATAATCCCTTGTGTTACTTTTTATTGTGATACTGTTGCTCTTACTTCTTCCAGGACCATCTAGACCACAGAAGAGAATCTTGTCTGCAGATAGTAAGCCAAAGATTTTTATGTCAGTACAGCTGATGAAGTTAAATAGATATTTTAGTGTGGGCTGTTGATGTTAGGCCTGTTGTATGAACTGCTGTACCGTGTGTAATAGTGGCAGCATTGCTACTTGGTTAGCATAAATGCACTATATTACTGTAGATATTATTATTTTTTGTGTGTCTGTTTCTTTTTATCACAGACGATCATGACAGAGGGAGTTTGGGACCTCTGCCACCTGATGTCAAGTGCATCAGCAGACTCTGATGATGATGGTGCTGGCCAAACTGAGGCACAGACGGGGAGGGGGTGCAGAAGTTGAATCTGACACTGAGGTTAACATACAGCCACCCCCTTCAATTCCATCAGACCTAGCCAATAGGCATATGCCTACCCACTCCAGTGAACCCTCAGATACTGGACAAGGTGGAAGGTGATGCCATTGATAAGGGAAGTGTAGCTACTGCAGCTTCAGTGCCTGTTGACTTTGGCCATAGCCAAAGTGTAAGTGAGGTATCACACAGGAGGGCTGATAAGGGTGCTCAGAAGGGGCCTGCTGTCCCTCCTCCATCTATTGCAGGTGTCTTTTCCTGTCCCATTCAACATATGCTTAGGGCCATCATGGAGGCACAAGAACTTTCCTATAGGTACTCCAGAGAGATGCTCAGGGTTGAAGATGTGGCACTGGCTAACATGTGCAACTGCCTCCACCATGTTGCAAATTCAATGGATCGGGTGCATGACACTTTGGAACGAGGGTGTTTGTGATGGAACAAGGTGTGTCTGTCATGGAATGAGCATTGTCTGTGATGGAACATCTGCTGGGACAGGAATGGTATCCTCATGGGCATAGGTCAGCCACATCATCCGCTGTCAGGTAATGTAGCCATGCCCCATCATGGTCCTATAGTGGCAGTACTCCATCAGTGTGAGTGCTCTCAACACCCAGACATGGCAGGCCATGGGGTCATGCTCCAGGGCATCCACATGAAGGGAGCTCATCCAGCAGATATCAGTCATGTTCAGGTAGCAGCAGTGCATCTGAACATGAGCATGGACATGACAGTGCAACTCCTGGTACAGCTATTTCTTGTGGTCAGGGTTGACAAAGATCAACTGCCACCTCTGCCATGCATAGCTCAAACCTGTCCTACATACCAAGGTATAGCACCAGCACAGAGTTGGGCTGTGTTCATGCACCTGGAGGACCCTTACAGACACACACACACACACACACACACACACACACACACACACACACACACACACACACACACACACACACACATGCATGCACGCACACAAAACAGTTACCCATTTTGTCTCACTAGCCATGTGTTGGTTTATCAAAATGTCTGCCTGCTTCTCTTTCATAATCACGCACCTTTTGTGTAAGGCTAGGCTTCCTGCCCCCCCCCCCCACACACACACACACACACACACACACAACACCCTGTGCAAGAGATGATAAGTGTGCCATATCCCTGTTTTCTAGCTTTTGGATTCAGGGATACATAAGCTTTATGTTTGATGCTCAGAGTGCATAGCTAATTTAATGCTTAATATATCTGCATTTGTGGTGTTGAACTGGTAAATGTACCTTTCACTTATATTGGTCTTGGAAAATTAGACAGTCGATAGCATCAAAATTTCCCAACTTTATAGTGAATGATCTTGTGGGGGTTGTGAAGTCGGAAATTGCAATGTGTATAATTACTTTCTAAATTCTACCTTTAATGATTTTCCAGTACAAAGATATAGTGCTTAAGTGAGGGCATGCAGTGATCATCAGCCCTTTGGAGAGGTATGACTGTGTGAATCTTTGATGCCTAAGGCTTACTACTTAGTAATGGACACATATAAGTCAAATAGGTCTCTGCTTTCCCATGTTAAGTTAATATCTGTACAAATCTCCCACCTTTTAATTGCTTACCATACAAACTAATGAAATACAAAGATATGCCACAAATTCATATTATTAAAAAATACAGCCAGGTTCAGGACTTACTATGTCAATGCAGCAGTTGCTAGAGTTTTAGTTTAGACCTGACTCTGTTTGATGCAAGCAGTACACAGACAATGCATGAGGAGGTAATGCTTGTGTGAGTTGCCTGGCATCAATGTTACTATGTGTATGTGAGTAACAGGATAGCTTTAGGCCCATAGGTGGTGAGTGAGTGTGCTCTTTATTGCTATGCATTGTCTTTTAGCCAATGCAAGGGCATAGTGAACGTGCCTAAATCTGCCTACACCCATAGCAGCTGGTGGTTCCTCCTTTGACTCCTCATCTGCCTGTGGCTGTGGTGACCTTGGCATTGGTGGTGGTATGTGTGCCCCTTTCCCTTGCTGATCCTGCTGAAGCTGTTTCCTCAGGATGATGCTGTGCATGCCAAGTGCTTACTTACCTTGAGAGGAAAGTCATTGTTCTGGATGTCGGTCTTCTGGTTTGTCATTCCTTTCGTCTCAGCAAAGTGAAAGTCAGTGATGTGGCAGTTTGGTTAAGTGAAGTAAACCCATATATATATATATATATATATATATATATATATATATATATATATATATGGATCTCTGTCAAAACAATAAAGTACAGTAATGGTGACTTGCATAACAGCGAGGACTTTGGTGAAAATTTAAATGAAGAAACTCCTGGAATGGTGAACTTTGCCCTTTTGTCCACTATAGTGCAATCTCAGAGTTGGTATTTTTAGTTTGGGGGATGTGGGGCAAAGACCCTACACATCAGTGGGTTAATTTGTTTGATTTGTGTTTTATTATTGGTGGTCAAGTGATTAGTTTCCTGTAGGCAAAAAAAATGTTCCAGGAGTTCATTCATTTACATTTTCAGTAATGTTTTCTCGCAGTTATGTGAGTTGACGCTATGGTAATTTAGTTTTTAGATAGATCCATATGTATATATAGATATATATATATATAGATATATATATATATATATATATATATGTGTGTGTGTGTGTGTGTGTGTGTGTGTGTGTGTGTGTGTGTGTGTGTGTGTGTGTGTGTGTGTGTGTGTGTGTGTGTGTGTGTGTGTGTGTGTGTGTGTGTGTGTATGTGTGTGTGTGTGTGTGTGTGTGTGTGTGTGTGTGTGTGTGTGTGTGTGTGTATGTGTGTGTGTGTGTGTGTGTGTGTGTGTGTGTGTGTGTGTGTGTGTGTGTGTGTGTGTGTGTGTGTGTATGTATATATATATACATATATATATATATATATATATATATATATATATATATTATTGCATCTCTAATGTGGAACAGTACACCTTTTACCATCACACAATTTCTAGCAATAAATAATTTTGTACTTGAAACTGTGCCATTTCTTGAAACATTTTATGTCAGACTGAAATGGTATAGTCTGACAACCATGGTAGATGATAGATTCAGTTCCAACAAGTAAAAAGCCAGCATTAGCGATAATCCTTCACAGAATATTGATACTATGTCATATTTGGGCAGAATGAAAATTTAGAATAGTTTTTGTTGAAGTGCTGTTACACAAAAAAAAAAATCATACTCTTCAGTGGCTGACTGTATGCACATGATCTTTATAAATGTTTCCTATCATCACTTTTCATTCCATGGCCTTGTTGGATGAAACTGTTTATATGGCAGAGAATTATTTTAGAAAACGTTATGATAAGAGTCCTAGCTTTTACAAAAGACCGCATTATTTTCTGAGGGCATTTATACTCAACAAAACATATTATTTCTATTATTGTAGTCCATTTCCATTTGTAACAGTATTTGTAAAATAGCCATTTATTTAGTGGTTAAAGCAGTTCTATTTATCTTTAGTGAATAACATATTTGTTGTTCCCAAATTTATTGGTAGTTATTTCAATGCCAACTCAGCACTGCTTCCTGTTGGCAAAACAGCTTTCACCATTGAAAGAATGTTTAGTTTCTCAACTTGAATTCTGTTTAGCATAATTTTTAATGTTCGAAGCAAAATAATTGCTCACATTTCTTTTCTTAAGATAATGATGGAGTGAAACAATGATAGTCACTGAAAAACTGTAGAAATAAAGGTAATTACCATGTATTTAATGGACTCGAACAATTCTCTAAAGACAAGCAGCTCAAATGTTTTTGTTTGCAAATGACCTCAGGATTGATGGTAACCAATTGCAGTCAAAACATTTTAGCACTGCCATCATGTTTTAGCACATCAAAACAAATCATCACTCTGTGTGTGCTGCTGGCATATTCTTAAAAACCTTAGATTGCATTTAAAATGTCAAAGTCCAGAGTTTCACAGGTCTTAAAAAAAATTGTGCTGACTTTCCATATCACAGTGACATTTTCTTAACTTTTTTAAGTGATTCAGATGTCAAAATTCTTCACCAATACAGACTGCTTGTTTTTGGTAAAAATTCATTTCAACAAATCTGGATTAATATCTCTTGACCATAGCATTTTTTTTTCTTGTTTTGCTTGGTCTCAGCATTTCAAAATCCTGCACCTCTTAGTTCAAAGTTAAAATTGATCTGCATGCTACATTTTACCCATCAGTTTGCAAACTGTCTGTGTAACAATATTTTAGACAAAACTGAGCAATGGTAGTTGCAAAGCTTTTGAATAGGGATATATTTCAAAATTTAAGTGACACTTTTAGGAAATAGTGATGTTAAAATTTCTTTAAATAGTTTAAATTGATTAGACATGCAGCATTTTCATACCAAACATTCAAATGATAAACAGGCACCCATAACATAATTTCTTAACATTTAACACCAAATGTTTAAATATAGTATGCATAAATTTCCATCTCATAAAATAAATGTGTATATGTATTTCATAAAGTGAAAGAGAATCATTTTAAACAAAGTTGGGCAATAATAACATCGTAGTTCATGAGATGGTGATTCTTAGATGGTGCACTGAAAATCTGAAATGCAGATATTAATAAATTATGAAATTAGGAATGCTGGACTTAATAGCTAAAACAATGCAGGGAGAAACAGAAGAAATGTGTCATGAACTTTTCAGATGAAAAATACAAGTTAGCTCTTTTTCATGGCTTCTTTCTCCTTCTTTTTCACAACTGATAACCTGGAAGCACAACTCAGGAGTAACCATCCTTGTGTGAAGTGTTAATGTTCATAGAACAATTACATTGAGTTTTAGGCTTGACAAAGTTGATATGCTTATCATTTAAAAATCGTATCTGTCATTCATACCTTATCTTGGGGAAATGATTTTTCCAGATATCTTTTTCATTCACTCAGTGAGTTTGTCATGCCAGTAAGTTAAATGACAGCCCAACTAAGACTATACACTTAGACTAGGCAGTGTTACATGGGTCTATAGCAGAACATCGAATGATTAAAATATATAATGCTCTAAAGAGTGAAAATGCCACCCTCGAAGTGCTTTTTTTGAGATTGCACTACTGTGAAGATCAGAATATTTGCCCGTTCCTCACTGTAGTTTGATCTCGGAGTTGAAATATATAGTTAGCAGGGGGTGTGGGGGGCACAGCCACCCACAATAACAAGTTCAAGGTTCTGCATTTTCACTCTGTAGAGCATTCGAGATTTTAATAATTTGATGTTCTGATATAGACCCTTGTTATATGATATTTAATTTAAGTAGGCTGTGTTTAAGGTATTTTACTACAGAAAACTTTACTTGATATCGTCAGTCTACTTTTTTGTCCATTAAGTAGTTAGGTTATTGCATTTTAAGGCCATTTTCACATTGGTGCACACAAACTTGTGAGGGCGTGATTTGAATGCTGCATTTGTGCTGTGTTTCAGCTATGTATCAGAAAAAAAAATATGTCTTGCAGCTGTTGTAGTCATGTGTAAGATGCTGCGAGGATGATGGCTTATACACAGCACTGCTAGTCATGAATCATACAGTAAATCATGTTGCCAACAGTT
Organism: Protopterus annectens; assembly: GCF_019279795.1. Classification (NCBI taxonomy): domain Eukaryota; kingdom Metazoa; phylum Chordata; order Ceratodontiformes; family Protopteridae; genus Protopterus; species Protopterus annectens. The sequence goes on from NC_056730.1 coordinate 616,683,726, forward strand.
CCTGAGCTGTGTTGCACCATTTGAGGTATATGTATACAAGAGAAGGGCACTGCAAATGTTACCAGAATTAGTAGCCTTGATATAGCCCTCACACAAAATAGCACACACAGCACAGCAGCCTGTCCACTCAGTTGCAGGAAAGTGCATGAAGCTGACAGAAACAGAAATCATACTCAGGAAATAACACACTGTACAGTAGACCGTGTGCTTGTGTACCCTGCTGAGTGATAGTGTATGAAGAGTACAAAAAATAAATTGTACTCAGGAAATCGTGTACAGTAAAGGAGGCTGTGTGCCGGGGCATGATACCTTGCTATGTGTGCCTGCAACATATGTCTGTAATGTTGTGTTGAACATGCATGACTAGAAAGACACACACACACACACACACACACACACACACACACACACACACACACACACACACACACACACACACACACACACACACACATATACACACACACACACATACACACACACACACACACACACACACACACACACACACACACACACACACACACACACACACACACACATATACACACACACACACACACACACACACACACACACACACACACACACACACACACACACACACACACACACATACACACACACACACACACACACACACACACACACACACACACACACACACACACACACACACACACACACACACACACACACACACACACACACACACACACACACACACACACATACACACACACACACACACACACACACACACACACACACACACACACACACACACACACACACACACACACACACATACACACACACATACACACACACACACACACACACACACACACACACACACACACACACACTCTCTCTCTCTCTCTCTGAATTTTATATATGTAGTATTCAGTATATAGTGAAAGGTGCAACTACTGCAGAATTTGACATGCCACTATATCATGACTACTAATATATATGGATCATGGATAATACTGAAATACATGTTAACATTTATCATGATTTCTTCTTACCACCCAAAAGCGATTTCCCTATGGTAGATAAATGCCTGAATGTCTGGTTGCTATTTCCCTGCTTTCCTAATTTCCTGGCATTCTGTTCATCCACCCACATTTTGTGGAGCTCTTGTCTTTTCTCCTGCAACATGTGCCTCCTTCCATGATTATTTGCTTATGGAGCTGTTATATTGAAATAAAAAAATAGGAAGGTGAAACACTCACTTGGAGGGTAGCTACTCCTACAAACATATTGTCATTCTGCTATGATCTTCCTAATATTGATCTGAGTAACTTTCATCTTGATTAGAACCTTACTAAACACATAAACTGCCCAAACCATAATGGTCCTAATATTATATTATTAAGAAGAAATGGTTTGGTCTAACATTAATGAATATTGCATTTATTTATCTTATTTGTAGCCTTAACGAGCATATATATTGGCCAAACCAAGATAATCCTAATGTACAGAACAGTAGCTAGGTCATAAGAAGCCCTTTATAGACTCAAAACAAGTGCTTCCCTCAACACAATGTTGAGGAATAAAAAATTGTCTTCTCTAAATTGAAGATGAAAAGAAAAAAAGAAAGAAAAGAAATGTCTCCTTTCATAACTCTGCTAATATAAACAAACTAACTTTATCAATAGTAATAAAATGCAACCATTATAGTAAGATTGTCCTACTGTGCATTACTATTTAAGTAAACTAACTGAAGCAAAGCTAAATGAGAATGTGTGTACCCATAATAGTTAATGGTATAGTTTTGCAAACATTAAAAAGAAGATAAATTTCCATTGCAATCTGAGTTAGTTTTCACAATAATGTGCACCTTGCTTACAATTTAAAAAAAAAAACTAAAATGTAGTCCACAAATTCACTGTTGTTCATTTGAATAACTTTCATCTTGATTACACCTGTTTTAATCATATGAATTGGCAAAGTCATGATACTCTTAATGCAAATTGTTGTGGAAAGAAACATATTAGTCTCTTTGTCTTGATCTCTTTATAACGGTAACAAAAAATGAACTTGGTTACAATAATGCTCAGATAAAATTAATAATTAAAATGTGGGACAAAATCGTGCATATTAAATTAAATATACAGCTCACAAATATAAATAAAAAGTGTTTCTCCAATGCTGCTTAATTTGGACACAGTTGGAATACAAATGCTGCTAAAAGAGCAAAACTAAGTATCATTTGTACTTCTGCTGATTTTTTTTTTATTTAATAAGAATTCTGTATTAATTGTTATATTTATCACACTACAGTATAGTTTCAAATCTGTACTGTTTCAACTGGTGCTGTAGTATCTAATTACAGTGTCTCCTAATTTTACAGGACTGTAGTATCTAGATTGTGTGATTTCCCTGCACATGAGCTGTAAAACCAGCATTTTTACATTATGAGAGGTTTCTGACTGCACTCTTTTGGCAGAAGTGTACCGTAGCAAACCTATACAAGTTGGAGTCTGCTGGCTGAAAGTTTGTTGTATGTTTTCTTGATTGGCCTGTAGGCATTACCATTTTAAAACTTGTTTTAGTGATTCTACATAAGACCAGTGTTTATGTGGGTTTGTACTCAATTGCTCAGAGCTGCTCTTAGTTTGGCTAGTTTGCCTGAGATTTACACTTAATCTGTTGCATCTAAAGCCATGCACTGCTAAAAGAATGGGACTAAATATCATTGTGCACTTCTACTGATTATTTTTACTATTTTGCATTAGAATCCTATATTAATTGTTACATTTCTCACACTTTAGTAGAGTTTCAAAGCTGAACTGTTTCCACTTCTTCTGTAGTACTTAATTATGTTGTGTCTGCTAGTTTTACAGGACAGTAGTATCTAGATTGTGTGGTTCCCCACACACTTGAGCTCTAAAACCAGCATTTTTACTTTAAGAGAGTTTTCTGACTGCACTCTTGTGGGACATGTATGTTGTAACAAACCCATCTGAGTTGGGGGTTGCTGGCTGAATACTTATTGCATGTTTTCCTGTTTGTTCTGTAGGCTTTGCTGTTGTAAAACTTTGTTTTTCTGACTCTATATAAGCACAGTGTTTGTGCTAGGCTGCTATCCATGCAGCAATGGTTATTAATGCCCCTGTATAGATGCAAACACTATCAAGTTAAAATTTTGTTTAGAATAAGTATCTCTGCAACCTTCCCCGGTCATCCTGCTGCTGTAGGAGCATCTGAGTTGCTTATAGAGCAGCAGTGCCTTGTTGGGTAACTGCAGCTCACACTGAGTAATGCACCCATCCTTCATCCATGTGCTATCATCCCAGTCCAGTTAAATCTCCCCAGTCTTCTCCCTGCTTAAAACCAGAGTAAAAAATGTCCTGCTCTCTCTGTTGCCAGCCTGGTGGACATTGGCATTCTGAGGCATTGTAACAATTGCCTCATGTATACTGGCAACCACTTAGTCATGGAACAAACACAGTATGGGAGAGATGTAGTTACATTATTAAAATTTAGGCACGACTTTCACATACTGACAATAAATGGCAAACAGGCTGTCAGCACATGCACGTCATTTCCCTCACTAAATAAGGACTCAATACATAAACCCACATAAGTGTAAGTGCTCACAAGTAACTTATCAAAACCTCAGAGGCCTCCCATATGCTGCCTACAGAAACCACATGCAAATTAAAACAAGTCAACACCGACCCCTACATATAAAAATGCACATCACAGTGTCTCCACAAGCAAGTCCTTAAGGCAACACACCATACAGTCAAACATCTTGGTCATAAGAGACTCCATTGTGAGACACATGGAATCTCCCCTCACAATGTTAGATAAAGATAGTGTTACATTAAGTTGCCTGTCAGGGGCCAGGGTTCTCCAGATCATCCAGGCACTCAGATCATTCAACCACAAGGACCAGCATGAATCAGTTATACTCCATTTGGATGTGAATGACCTGAAATATACCTCTCTGGACTATATGAAGAGAGACATGATGGACCTCTCTGAATACATGTCACAGACTGGTATGAACCTCACATTGAGCAGCATTCTACCCTCACCAACAATGTTACCACAGTACAGACAGAAAATGATTAGCTTAGCTACAGGGGTCATTCCAAGGGGATCCAGTGTTTGTCAACCTGGGACAACATGACTGACAGACTATGCTGCTTTGCCATTGATGGTCTGCACCGGTTGCCACTAGGCTTTCAAATACTGGTAAAGGAATTAGCCAACTCCACAGTGCCTTTTTTAGGCACTGCCAAACCAACAGACCCACAAACATAACCAATTATTCTAATGCCAAGCTGAAGGTACTACTGCTCAATGCTAGGAGTCTTAACAAGAAACTACATTCCCCTGGAAGCTCTGCTTGCCCTGGAGAATGTTGACATCTGTGCAGTTACACGGATGTGTTTCAGGGCTGCGGAAAGCACCCCAACAATGCAAGGCTACAATTCCAATCACACATTCTGACCACCCACTGAAAAGTCAAAAAAGAAAAGAAGGAAGTTTTTCTATTTACATAAATAAGCAATCATACCTATAGATTGGTCAAATGGGATGACTTACATGAGATACTCCACATCCAGCTGATCATAGGCAAAAATTCCCCACCATGTTATTGCTAGCTACATGTCCCCAACCATGAGCCATGAAAATCACTCATCATGCCTAAATTACTAGAATTACTTACCATTCAGCCAAACACACTACTTATAGGGGTTCTAACTACCCCTTCAGAAACTGCGAACCATTTACAACCAGTAACATGCAGGCTCAGAGATTCCCAGATTTTGTCAATGCAAATGTTCAGAAACAGCTAGTCTGTTCTCCCAATAGGGCTCAGATATCCTTGACATAGTACTCACAAACATGGAGAAGCATTGCACCCCCGTGTAATGTCTACATTGGTAAGATCAGATCATAAATCTGTCTCCTTTGAAATAAATGTAATGGTAGTACTCCCATCAAACCCTAAAATCCTAAAGAATTTCTAAGGCAAAACTGTTTCCTGTTAAGTGATAGCACAGATAATTTTAAAGCTCTGCTAACCTTGAAAACATGCAGAGGTATACATGAATGTCCTGTATAAAAACTGCATAGAAATAGCAGTACCTCACTAAACTAAACTCAGGTCTAGCTGGAAAAACAAACCACCCTGGTGGACCCTGGCATAAATAGACTATACAGCAGAAGGAAGAAACTCCTGTCTAGAAGTAAGTGGGATGGAGCACAAGTGTGAAAAAATCCCTTATTAGTCTCAACAGGCAAATCAGGGAACTAGTCAAGTCTTCAAAAGCTAAATATGAGACTAAAATAGCCTCCCAAGCAAAGGATAACCAAGGAGTATTTTTCAGTTATGTCTGAAATCTAAAGGGACACACTCAACAGTCTGCTGAGTTAGCTGTAGATGGCACTACCTATACTCTGCCAGAAGAAATAACAAACCTGCTGGTTGATAAATTCAGCTAAATTTTTACACCCATCACTTCTGGTCACTCCCTATAAAATACCCCCCCCCCACCATTCCTTTGCACCTGTTATTACAAAAGAAAAGGTGATCACTGCACTCTAAAGCTAGAAACATGGCATCAATGGGCCCTGACAAAATCCTAGGGTGTCTCTTAAATAGCTTGAGATATGACCTAGCAGACCCACCTGGATCTGTACTTAAACACAGTCTCCAGACAGGCTTTGTACCAGTATAGTGGAGGACAGCAACAATCATTCCTCTACACAAGAGGGGACCATCAAATGGCCAAGGAAACTACTGACCTATAAGCCTGACTACCCTCGTATGCAAGGCTATGGATAGGATAATCATGGACCTGATTAGCAATGCAATAGGAAATCTCCAGACTCTAGACCCAACCCAGATCAGCTTTGCCACATGCAGGTCTTGCCTGCTCAGTCTGGGGGACTTCTTTGAGAGGGTCACCAAGGCCATGGATGAGGGTAAGGCAGTGCATACTACATACCCTGACCTGGCCAAGGCATTTGAAACAATACTCCACTGGGGTATTATAGATAAACTCACAGAACTTGGGATAAACCTCTACATCACCAGATGGATAGCCAAATGTCTCACAGATAGAACATGTTAGAGTGGTGGAATAAACATCCAGCAAGAGGCCATTCACCAGTGGAGTACTACAGGGCTCAATGCTGGGTTCCGCTCCTGTTTGGAATATACTTCTCAGATGTCAAGGCAAATGTAAATTTACTCAGGACTGCAAGTTGGGGGGCAATCAATGACTCCCCAAATGATGTTGATATACTGCAGAAGTTCTGATGCAGACTAATGATTGGTGTCAGAGCCATGGCCTCAAGCTAAATGTGAAGAAGTGCATAATAATACCCTTTTGGAAATCAAATACCCCTGTAAATTACAACACTTATAGCATTGTCCCCAAGAGTGGATCAGTGATTTTTGAATTGTTTTTGGTGTTTAATGCTCTTGCAATATAAACAATCAGAACTAAGTGCTGTTATTCAATAGCCATTTTGCACTACGTGAGCACATGTTGCACTTGTAACGGAACAGCAGTACACTAACTACAAATATAAATGAACCTGAAGTGTCCGGGTAAGTCTGTTCCTATGCATACTTTCTTTTTATATTGATACTAATGAAGCAATATTACAGCTCTCAATGTCAGCTTCAGGGGCTCTCCAATTACATAAAAAGACTCCTCTAGCTCTCTGCATATCAATGACTGTTTTCATTATCTCAAAATGGACTACAGTAGAATGGATGTATTAAATGAACATTGATTAAAACTTCAGTCAAGTGCTTTTTTATCAAATGCCGAGGAAAATAAAATGAGTGAATGCATCTTGGAAACATGTATATTGACTCAAACTGCTAAATTATGTTTTTATTCAGACTTAAGCTTGATAAATGATATCTAGCATTTTGCTCATAGAAAGACATTTTAAAATAATGAAATGCAGTGCTAGAACATTTATCACATTTAAAAGCAAATCTCCTGATGTTATGTCAAAATCTACAAATAAAAACAATCTTATCAAAACTGCATCCAAAGACATGGAACACAGATTCTATGTAATGACTTTAAATATATCAAATGACTGCAATCCACAGTACTCCAGTTCACTATGTTCCTTATTAGGTCTTAAGGTGTAGCTGGTAACCCATACTGTGCTGTTGCAGCCTTACTTCTACCTATAGAAAACAGACCATATACCTGATCTGACCTGCTTGGGAGATTACTTGTCAGTTCATCAAATGGATGTCTGTTTATTAAGCTTGCATTGTGGATCTTGCTACATATGTTCATTTTCAGCAATTTGAATAAGCTTCATTATAAAAAAATTCTTACCTTGATGCTTTTTTCCACCTTCAACTGGATACATTTACATATCTGAAATGTAAAGTACCTGACAATACTGAGTTAATCCCAGTAACAGCCCTCACTACAGTATGTAATGCTGCCTGATGAAGCTTTAAAATGTCATCAGCTCAATATCTCATTATTTTTCTAAACATTGTTTATGGACTGGTATTAACTTTGCAGAACTCTTTTTCAGTAGGAACCTAAGGAGCTAGATTCTGCACAAAAATGACATATATATGAAAGCAGTAATGAAACACATACTGTAATGTAAAATGAAAAAGATCAACAGTTACATGCATAGGTTCATAGGTGTTTAGGTTCATAGGTGTTTAGGTGTTTACTAGGCTAACAACCCCAAGGGCCTTTTTAAGCCTAGCCATGCATCCCAAATCTCTGACAAGTTCTGCTACCCTTGATAAGTGTAAGTATGGGTGTAAAATGATAACAAAAGTGTGAAATGCATATGGTAACTGTCTGAAATTGCTGGAGTAACATGGACATATATGGTACTTATATTATATGGCTTCCTTTTGACAGTAACTCCACTGTGATATACAAATGGCTAAATATTCCCAGGTTCCACATTTACAAGCTTATGCCTTCTGTAAATAACTGATGCAGTATGCTGTGATATGTTATGCAACTGCTGAACATCTGACTAACTGCAAGGTGGGTTATAACACAACCTCTGTGCCACTAACATTGTTGTAAGGTGACAGACAATAGTAATATAATGCTCTGAATTGGCAGTATGACTGAAGGGCTCCTGAGTGTTACATGAAATTAACTGCATATAGGGGACTAGACTACAAGTGGAGTTGGGAGACTTTGTAAAACAGAATTTTTACATATAGATTTAATGACACAAGAACGAGAGAGAGAGTAATGCAAATATACTGTCTATGTTGGAGACGTAACAGCAAGGGAGTGAGGCTTAATTTATAACTGCAGGTGTATCAATGCATCTGTATAGGAACTGCACTGTAGGAAAGCTGTGGATATAAAGTATTTCCTTGAGTGTAAAGGGGGCTATTCAGGAAAGGGTGAGCAGTGAAGAGATGCACAGTTTACCCAGGTTTGCATGGGTGAATGTGTGAGTGTGCATACATGTGTGTGTGTGTGTGTGTGTGTGTGTGTGTGTGTGTGTGTGTGTGTGTGTGTGTGTGTGTGTGTGTGAGTGTGTGTGCACAATCAAGGTTGCATGTATACGCACACAAGAGCATGTGTCTGTGTTTGTATTTGCACATATATGTGCGTATGCATGTGTGTGTGTGTGTGTGTGTGTGTGTGTGTGTGTGTGTGTGTGTGTGTGTTTCTTTGTGTCTGCGCATGCTTGTGTGTGTGTGTGTGTGTGTGTGTGTGTGTGTGTGTGTGTGTGTGTGTGTGTGTGTGTGTGTGTGTGTGTGTGTGTGTGTGTGTGTTTGCATGTATACAATTTAATTGTGATCATTTTTATTTATTTATCAACTAAGTTAGTCCCACTAGGCTAGTAGCCTCTTTTCAGGAGAGAGCCAAGGTGGTATTCATACTACTAGGGAAAATTTGGTCAGGGCATCCGTGAGCTTCCCCTACTCTTTTTGATAGGTGCCATGCGATCTTTTACATCCACCTGAGCTACCACCAACTCAAGCAGATGGGAGATTGGTTTAACATCTCATCTGAAGGATGTCACACTCAGAAATGCAGCATATGTTATACTGCAATGCAAATGATATTTTTATTTGCTGGAAAATGAAGTGTACTAATGGTGGAAATGCTAGGAAAAGTTTATGCATTTGCAGCTGATGAAATCTGAATTTTGATGGTGAGGCAAGAAGTTTATACTGTGTGAGTAGACTATGAGACTGCTGGGGGTTATGTGCAGATTATGCCATTGTCTTCTTGCTGGAAACTGCTTCATGCTGCCTGTGACAGATAGCAAATACTGGCAGTTTACCATCTGTGTTGGTTAAATGTCATTTTATTAATTTAATGCTACATGATACAGACCTTGGTGGATCCATGCCATATACTGCTAGTTAAAACTGTCATATAACAATTGATATATCTTATAAGAATAATTAGCACTCCTTACATAACTCTACATACACATATTATAAGTCTGTCTTTGAGCGTTAAAGGTTTTTTGATTATCATTATTATTAATCTGTTTGGGCCCTATTTACTGTCCAACATCTGATGTGTTGGTGTCCCTGTTCCTTTCCAAATAATGCTATGATGAGATGGGATGGTCCATGATGCAGTCAATAAAGTCTACATGGACTGATTTTCCATGTAGGCAGAGTGGCATTGAGCTAACATTGAAGTTAGCAGTTGTGTGATCCAGTAAACAGAGCACAGGGGCGTGCATGAGCTAGCGGATGCAGAAGTGCCCATGGCATGCAATTCATCTCATAAGCAGGTTAATTGCATGCAGAGGTTGTTTTGTGATCCATGAAGCAGTCATGCAGAACCCGTGTTGGTGTTAGAAGTGTACATGGAAAGTTTCCGTGTATAGAAATGTAAAAATTGAACAGGGGCTGTAAAACTCCAGTTAGAAGGTCAGAAATGTTATAGTAGGCACAGATATGTGCAAATCTATGCCCTGTGTGTCCATAAAATAATGTGAAATAAAAAATAAATGTTTTTTTAATAGCCATATTATGTTTGTGCGGTACACAGCAAACATGCCATTATGCAAAATAAAAATATTAAAAATCTGAAAAGGTACAAAAATGACATAAGTGAGAATAATGCATTATAGAGCCCTGCATGCTGTATGTACATTGGTAGATGTCTGTGGTTGCTAAGGAGGCAGGCCCTGAAATATTGTAGTATCCAGGTTACGTGCACGGATCTGTATGCAAATGAGCTGGGGTTACTGAATAGCAAAAATGGGTCACTGTTTCCACAAATAAAACCAGTGTAGCCCCAGAACCCTGTTGGTGTCTGCAGAACAGCTAGCTGACATGAAAACAGGTGTGTCACTATATGTTAAAATGGATTGGAGCTCAGCGGCACGTGTTTGCGCACCCCTCAGCTCAGCTAAGCAAGGGGTGTGTCTAGTGCTGTTAAGCATTCTTTAGCTATGGGGCGCATGTTTTAGCTGGTTTAAGCTATGCTGAACATGCCTGTGCATGGGGATATTTCCAGACTGCTGAGCAGTGTTTATACTGGTGGCATGAGTTTGCGTGCTGTGCCACAGTGCTTAGCAGGTAAGAAATTTAAAATAAAAATTGCCTGGGAAAGCCAATCATGTATACATTACTGATAAGCCCTGTTCCACTGACACTGGGCCAGTCATACCCCTCATTGATATACCTGGCAGGGGAAATGCATCATAGTTACCTAATCACACAAGCTGCATCTGCAGCACACCACTACGAAGTATGCATACACTCTTCAATCTGATTTTCCCCACATACTCTGTACCATTGGAGTACATACTTGGGAATTTTAACTGACAAAATGCTATGGCTTGCTGCTGCTCTGCTACACTTGTATGTGCTAGATGCTGAGGTCAGTGCTGCTGCTGCTGCTGACAATAGGCCTAGACTGAGGAGAAGAGTGTTCAGGCCCAGGGTAACCTTCCAGGAGCTACATGAACTGGAGATTGTAAAGCACTACAGGGTGGACAGTGACATACTACAAGACCTCACTGTGTTCTGCTGCTCTCAACTCAGACCTAGAGCCACGAGAGGAGAACCCATCTCAGTGGAAAAAAGGTTTGTGTAGCCCTTAGACTACTAGCTACAGGTACTTTTCAAACACCAACTGGGGACATGATGGGGGTGTCACAGGCATCTGCATCCAGGGTAATCCACCAGTTCCTGGCTACCATGCAAACACATGTCAGTAAGTACATTTATTTACTCTCCACCCCTGCAGATAGGGCCAGCAGTATGCATCTCTTCTACCATGTAGGACACTACTCTGAGATACTGGGTGCCATAGACTGTACTCATGTACACATCAAAGTACCACACGGTGAGGAGGATAGAGTCTATGTCAACCAAAAGGGGTATCACTTTATCAACTGCCAGGTCATGTGCAATGCCCAGGGCATTATCATGAGTGTGTGTGTGTGTGTGTGTGTGTGTGTGTGTGGGCAGCCCTGGCAGTTATCACAGCTCCCATATCTGGCACACAAACACAAACCAGGATCCAGGAACAACAAATACAAGCAATCCAAAAATTGAAGGTACTGAAGGCACCAGCGAGCCAGCAAGAAGTTTAAAAATGTATTAGTAATGAGCCAACAAGGTTAAGTGTTTCCATCAGTCTATAACCAAGACTTCATCAGAATCTAAAAAATCAACAAACACCCCTCATATTCTGGTTGAATTTGAAGCCAAGAGGAGGATGTTAATGACAGACATGCTACAGGTAACAATACTAAAAATTATGGCAAGGCATTTGTCACAACTTACACTGCAGACAGTGATGCAATTGGCAATATACTATGTAAGAACTGGAAAATATTTTCTTGTTATGGGAAAGATTTTGAGAAGTTTGCTGATAGACCATCTATAGTATATAGTACAGGGAAGAACTTGAAAAATGTTTTTAGGCAGTGAAAAACTGGCTTCAAATTCAGCCAAAAGGTGGGGAACCTACAAGTGTGGACTCTGCAACCAATGCAAATTTATTTTTGAGCATAACACACTAGTGGTAGGGACCCATAATTTGTTTACTTCATTCCACTGCACTTGTAATACAATAGGTTTAGTATATGTAGCAAATTGTGTTCAATGTTTGTGTCTTTATATGGGAAAAAACAAATGAAAATTTAAAGAACATATTTTCGGGCATGTGCATGACCACATGGACTCTCAGCGGATGTTGTTACTGACCTATGGCCAAGTGTCCAATGCCCTACTCCCACCACATGCTTTAGCATGTGTGGTCAAGGACTGACAATGTCTCTCCCTACTGTCTGTCCACTACATCAGTGAAATGATGCATGGCATCACCAATGTGGTGGAGGGAGTCATGGATGTCAGACAGTGATGCATCCATGATCCTGAGCATCCATCTGGTGTTGCATTTGGAAAGTGACTGTGCCTCCGTGATGGACCAAAACATGTGTTGAGTGACTCGTGATGTGACACCTGTAACAGATGGTGGATGGGCAGCAGTCCTCATTCGAGCACCTTATCAATCTGCCTGTGTGGGACCTCACCAGCTTTCTGGCTATGACGAGTGTCTACACCCACTGATGCCATTGTTGCCACACTTGCCTGTTCGATGCCACCACACTCTGACTGTCTGATATCTGTGGCAGCAGGGGACTAGGAATGTGTGGGCATACTGACTGTGTGCAGTGACAATGAAGGAGGTAGTGGGATGTCAACCCATGGGACAGATTCAGCCTACAACCCCACCTGTGCCTCACTATGGCCACCACCATCATCAGAGTCTGATGAGACACTGGCATCAGGTTGTGAGGGGGACAGAATCCAACCCCCACGGCCACCTGTGAGGAGCAAGACAAAATAAGTACATTACTACCTACACATTATGTATGGCCACACACACACACACACACACACACACACACACACACACACACACACACACACACACACACACACACACACACACACATAGAGGTGAGGTGCCACAACTGCATTACACATACCACATCTTATGTCTGGTACCATGAACAACACACAAGCAGACTACAACATACACAGACAAGACAGCCCCTTTATAACATGCACTGCAACTATGTCTGGTTAATGTTGCCACTACTATACACTTGTGAGATAAGCAATATGTCAGTGTATGTTGTAGACCCACACCTAATACACAGTGCACCTGTCCCACGCACACTATTGCCCCCTGTATAGCAGACTGCATAGTCCTTCACAAAAATAAATGAACATATGTTACAGGTCCTGCAAATACACTACTGTGATTACCGATTCAATGCACATCAATTACCCCCTCTGAAACTGAACAAACAAGTATTGCACTCTGGCTAAGCATATCAGTTGTGTCTACAGCAAAATGGCAGCAATTACCATTTTTATGGTATATATGATCCATACAAAAATAGTATCACACCCACTGGGTACAGGACATTGGACTTCGGACACTCCTGACATACCTATGGAAATGTGAGGGAGAGGTATTGTCAGGAATACCAACTGTGACATTGTTACAGAATAATATGTGCATATATCAACATGTACAGTAGGTAGTTTAATACTGACTACATTGCTGACATTCTGCGAATGTTTGCACAAGTGTGCATTACAAAGAAACCCCCAATGCAGATTGACCTGCTATCCATGTACTAGTATGCAGAGGCTGCCACAATGACTAATACAGTATTATAGTGATGAACACAGGAGACTTACCTGGACGATCCTCTGCAATGGATCCTGATGCACTCACCTCCATGATGTATGGGGTGATGGATGTTTGGGAGCTGGTGGTTGATCCTAGGTTCACCAGGAATTCTTCTGTATGACCAAGAGTGGTTGTACTGCTGCAGGCCCTCCACTGGTGTCAGCATGGTCCCTGGCCACAGCAGCAGCCCTTTACTGTGCAGCATTTACTATATCAGTCACTCAGTGTCGGACCTGCTTGTAGCTTCTGTCCTGTAGCCCTACTCAGTTGACTGCTGTGATGAGGTCAGCCCACAGAGGTGCAAATTGCTTATGATTCAGGTGACTCCTGGACAGCAGAATGTTGTGATGCAGTCTGAGACCATCCAGGATTACTTCATTTTCAGCAGCTGAAACTGACAGTTGCCTCTGTCTATACATTCTTTCTGAAAGACAAGTTGAGGGGAACACATCACAGGACCACATACATTGCTATTCAGTATGTACAGATCCTGCACATCCTGATTGGCCTGCACTATCCACTGCTAACTCCCACATCATACCCTGCCATCTATCAACACATTATGTATGTGGCTATGAACACCAGAGTAGCAATACCGGTTATGTCCTTGTGTGTTGTTTTGGAGTATGCTGTATGTCTCCACTCCTATCAATGCCATCTAATGTGGTGTGTCCCATATGGGCAATGTCTCAGTACCATGTCATACAGCCACTGTCCAGCACATAGGTGTGTGTTAGTACTAGTATATGGGGACAGTCCAGCAACATCCATGTGACAGAATGACAGCAATGCAAACGTGCTGTAGGGTATCTTCACTGTAGGTGTCCTACGTCTCTAGTTCACAGATGTTTGTGGAATGTGTAAGTGTGCCTGATATATGCAGTCCCTTTGCCAGAAACATGTGGATGACTGGCAAATGGTTGTACAATAATTGCTGGTTGTTCTCACAATGTGGAGAATCTGGCTGTCACATGCCAGAACCCTGAGAAAACTGTTATGCTACAGTAATATCTGTTACTGTATTCATACCCTTACTTTGTATGATCAATTTGTACATTCTGTCATTGAAGTTGGGCCTGTGTCCCCCCACTAATAATGGCTATGACCTTATGTCTTGCTGTAGGGGGTTACTAGGTATACTAGCCATAGCTGTCAAGCAATGGGATGTGAATGTCAAGAAAACAGTGACCTAGTCTAAGTACATCAGGGACACCTGTAGCAGGTAGCTGAACATACTGCTGCATATGTTGCAGGCCACAGCTGCTGTTTTTTGCCCAGGACTCATAGTGGGGAGTGTGAACACATTAGAGGAGAGCAGGCTGTCACTGAGGGAGCAGTGTCACTTCTGTCATTACAGCAGAGCCAGGGTGAGGGTACCCATAACACTCCAGGTGAAGCATGTTATATAACAGTGCCAATCAGAGAGTAGTAGGCTACATATAGGAAGGCTATACAAATTTGTGCAGTGTGTTCCTACCTACATGCCTTTGATGTGCTGACATGGGTAGCAGTTAATTCAGTAGCAGCAACCTGTTTTGGTTAAAATTGTATGACTCAGTTATTATTTGCTGTATTTACAGGCATGTAATTGAAGACAGTGGATTTGAACCCAAGACTGTGGGTTGCAAAATGTACAACATACAAGAAATTTAACAGACTGGGCTACTGCTTCAATACTGCAGGGGGTGCATTTGCAAGATATATGTGCATGCATGCAGTCTGTTACACAGGATTCGCATTAGCATGTGTTTTCAGATTGGTATGACGTGTGACACTGAAATGTTTCTCATTATTTTCTAACTTCAGTCTGTAGTGACTTGCCAGTACTTTAGCACACAGAAAAGGTTTTGTGTTATCCATGCCAAAACTAAGTAGCACAACTGTGGACATTCTGCAACAGTCTGTGCAGCTGGCAACTATACCTGCTATGCCAGGCCTCATGTACATCCATCATTATTTATTTGGCTGTGTACTGGTTTGGTGTCTGCATCGCAGTCTCAAGTACACTGCCAGTTTTCCCATTATATACACATGCAGTGTGCCATTGCCAATCAGGATATGTGTATGGAAACACCTATTACATTTCAAAGCTGAGTGGCCTAGTGAGCTAGTACACTATGTTGTAGTTGAGTGGGGCCTGGGTTCAAGACTTGGCATGAGTGATTATTTTTGCAGATGTGCCTAAAACTGTTAGAAACACAGAAAAGGCAGTTTCAAGTGGGTTTGTGCAGTTTTGCATGGCACACCACACTGCTTAGCTTCGCTTAGACCCGAGCTAATTCTAAAAAAAAGAAAATAAAAGTGGGGTGATAGGAAAGTGTTGAAATGGGGGTTTGCAGGGAGAAAAACATACTAAACAGCAGGTTGGGATGTGCAGGATGGGTGTAGGAAAGGACCATAGCTCTCCATTTTGTCTACAGAAACAGCTGTGCAGGTTGTAGAGAATTTGGAATTTGGAGCATCACACCTCAGAGAGAGGGATGAGGGCAACATAACTGTGTTGATTAATTCATTTAATAATTGATTGTGTCCAGTGGATGTGAAATGGAGAGCTATGCATGAGACAATTTTTTTTGTGGGATAGATGCTCTTTTTTTAAGTGAGAGTGGAATATTGGGGAAGGGATATAGGTGGGTGTGGAGAGGTACGTTGGATAGCAGAGGTTGCATTGCAGAATGACAAAGCAAACAAGACAGCATACAGGGGCAGTGTGTGACACATGAGGAGGGTAAACACCTTGGACTGGGAGGGTGTTGTGGAATCAGAGAGCCATGTGCCCCCAGATGGCAGCAGTAAGACTGAGCTCCCCATCCATGGGCAGACAACACTGCTCCTTCACTACTCCAAAGGTGGCTGTGCTGGAGGCTGAGTGCCAGGGCCACCTTGACCCTCCAGGTTGGCCAGTCTGCCCTCAATCCAGAGTAGATGATTCTCATAGCCACAATGCACAATTCTGCACAGCATCACCAGTAGCTGATCCTGGGTGATGACTTCCCCTGCACCCCTGCTCTTGGGGGGAGATGGGCCTCATCCCCTGAGGCAGTTGCACCCATAGGTGGTGCAGAGTCAGCAGAGGGGGCACCACCGGCTTAGGTCCCAGATGTGCTGGGACCCAGTCCATGGCCAGCTGAGGTAGGGTAGGCAGATCACCAGGAACCAAACTTACCAAAACAACAGAGGCTCCCAAAGCAGACATCCAAAAATCCACCACCTCAAAACAAAACACATGCAACACATACTTCAATAAATCAGTGTGTCAACCAATCACAGCCCTTAAGGCCAAACACCTTTCCTGATACACTAGTAATAGGTGACTCTATAGTCAGACACACTGATGTCCTGCTGACCAGGCTGAACAAGGAGAAGGTGACTGTGAGCTGTCTATCGGGAGCTAGGATCCGCCACATAACACACGCACTCAAGTCACTCCAAAGCAAGTACAAATATGACTCCGTCATTGTCCATGCTGGTGTGAATGACCTGAGACGTACCTCCCTGGACTACATGAAAAGAGACATAGACGAGCTCTCTGATTATGTAGCCCAGGTTGGTATGACCCTGACCCTGAGCAGCATCCTGCCCTCACCAAGAATTATACCACAATACAAAGATAAGATGATCAGCTTTAATAATTGGCTCAAGTACTGGTGTCATTCTAAGGGGATCCAATGTCTGTCGGCCTGGGTTGACATGTTGGACAAGCCATGCTGCTTCGCAAGGGATGGCTTACACCTGTCACCACTGGGCTTCCGGATATTGGCTAAGGCTCATGCCACCCCCATAGTGCTTTTTTTAGGCAAGGCTCAAAAGACAAACCCACCTCCTTAGAAAACAAAAATGGAAAAAACTAAGGGTAATGCTGCTCAATGCCAGAAGTCTAAATCTCAAGATGCAGGCACTTGATGCACTCCTCAGCATGGAGAACATCAACGTCTGTGCAGTAACTGAAACCTGGTTCAAGGCTCCGGAGAGTACCCCAGCGCTACCAGGCTATACCTCGTATCATGCTTTTCGGCCCAAAACCGGGCGAACCACAAAGGGAGGGCGAGTGTCCATATTCATCAAGGACACCCACACCTCCAGGTTAGTAGCAACACATGAAGCATCAGAGACCATACAGGTGCAACTAACCATAGGCAAAACTGCTATACAACTGGTAGCATGTTACAGACCACCCTCCCAATTTCAAGAACCCCACTCAGCCTTCCTTAAGACATTGGAGGATATGAATGTATCACAAAATACCATCATACTGGGAGACTTCAACTACCCAAACATAGATTGGGTGCATTACTCTAGCCCTAATACCCTAGCCCAAAGGTTCCTGGAATTCATAAATTCAAATGCACTGGAACAACTAGTCACTTCTCCCACTAGGGGAGATAATATACTAGACCTGATCATCACAAACATGGGGACAAAATGCTCCACACCGGAAGTATACCCCTCACTAGTGAGATCTGACCACAAACTAATCACCCTGGATATACATATCCCACCTCCACCCCCAGCACAAAAGACCACAGTGAAAAACTTCTCAAAAGCAGACTTCACTCTTCTTAAGACTGAGATGGTATCCTTTAAGCCCACTGTGCCAGTGGATACCACATCCCACAATGCATGGATCATGCAATCCCAAACAAATCCAAGTCCCTCTCCACCAAAGGTAAGTGTCCTGTCTGGTGGACCTCAGCCATAAACAAATTGTATAACAAAAGAAGGAAGCTACTGCACGTCAAAGCAAAATCCCATGAAGGGAAGACATCTCTGATCAACATTAGCAGAAAACTACGTTCTCTCATAAAAACATCCAAGGCCAACTTTGAGAGAAAAATCGCTAAGGACACTAAAGATAACCACAAAGCCTTCTTCAGCTATGTTAGAAACCTGGGTGGAAACCCTCAGATATGCTCAAAGCTGGGTCACAACAACATAAAATACACTGAACCCACAGATATTGCCAACATTCTGGCTGACAGGTTCAGTGCAAATTTCTCCCCTCCTTCACCCCCAAAAGAAGAAATACTTATCCCAGCTGAATGTAATCTCCCTGTCATCTCAGATGTCCAAGTGAGAACCGCCCTAAACAAAGCAAAAAACACAGCATCAATGGGACCTGACGGTATCCCGGGTTGCGTGTTACGTGAACTCCAAGAGGAGCTAAACCCACACATAAAAATGCTATTTAACCTTAGCCTTACTTCGGGATATGTACCTGAACACTGGCGTACAGCAACAGTGGTCCCACTCCACAAGGGGGGTGCCTCTACAGACCCTGGAAACTACCACCCCATAAGCTTAACCAGCTTGGTCTGCAAAGCTATGGAAAGAATCATTATGGAATTCATAAACAGAGACATAGGGGACCTACAGACACTTGACCCCACCCAGTTTGGCTTTGTAAAGGGCAGATCCTGCCTTTTAAACCTGGTTGACTTTTCAAAACAGTCACTAGAGCCATTGATGAGGGCAAAGCAGTCCATACAGCATACCTGGACTTGGCAAAGGCCTTCGACACAATACCCCACTCAGGCATCATAGATAAGTTCAACAGCTTAAAAGTAAACCCTTATGTCACTAGATGGGTTGCAAACTGGCTAAAGGACAGAACCCATAAAGTTAAAATCGCTGGAGCAATGTCAGACTCAAAGCCAGTCACAAGTGGTGTCCCACAGGGATCTGTCCTGGGACTCCTCTTGTTCGGCATTTATTTCTCAGATGTTAAAGCAAACATGGGAGGGCTGTGGCTGACAAAGTTCGCAGATGACTGCAAACTAGGCGCCATAGTTGATACACCAGCAGACACACACATCCTACAAAAAGGCCTCACAGAAATGGACAACTGGTGCCGGAGTCACGGCCTTAAACTAAATGCCAAAAAATGTATAGTCATACCCTTTGGGAAAAACAAAGTACCCACAAATTATCACATAGACAGCAACCCACTGAGTACAGAAAAAGTAATCAGAGACCTAGGGACCCAAGTCGACAGTGACCTCTCATTTGACACCAACGTTGCCAAAGTGGTTAGAAAAACATTCTACCTTGCACACCTCATCATGAAGGCATTCACATCCAGATCCAAGGATGTCATTGTACCGCTATATTCCTCCCTCATCAGACCCATGATTGAGTACAATGCCCCATTTGGTATGTACCTCACTCGGCATTTGCAACAGCTGGAGAGACCACAAAAGTACCTCACCAAGAGGATCAAGGGTGTCCAACATATGTCTTATTCTGCCAGACTAAAGAAACTTCAGCTCTATTCAGTAGCATACCGCCTGCTCAGAGGTGATCTCTGCCTGACGTACAAGGCCATGTCCAATCAGGATCTGATGGACATGCTCCACCTCAAAAAATCCAAATCCATCAGGACCACGAGAGCTAAAGACTTAAACCTCGGCACAAGTATGAATAGGACATGCTGGAGGGACAGATTCATAACCCAGAGGCTTCCCATACTTTGGAACAAGATCCCAGTTCATATTAGGCAGAGCCCCTCACTGACTCTTTTCAAGAGAAATCTTGATGAGTGGATGGGAGATCATAAGTTTACCCCAGGGGTCACATCTGTGTCACTGCTAGACAGGGGCACAGTAAACTAATTCTATTATATAAGGGGACCTTCATTGTGTCACTACTAGACAGAGGCACAGTATTCTAAATTTATTCTGTACATTTTTGTACCATTTCATGGGGTGGCAAAAGCCACATCACTATGGCTAGGCTTACAAATGCCCCAGGGCAGATAGCCTAGTACTATACTATGAAACTATGAAACTATGAAACCAGCCTACCCAGTCGAGCTTTGGTGTTGAGGTATTTCAAAGTGTATAGGTTAGTAATGAACATAACATTTAGTTAGTTATAACAGCATGCCAGAACATTGCAAATAGCACAGTAACATAACATTGCATAGTATATGGCACATAACAATAAGTGAGATAACATTCAGTATAGTAGCAGCATGCCAGTAATAGTTATGGTATGCAGCCAACAACATAGGTAAATCAACAAGATATGTTAGTATGCAACCATTATAATACATAATAATAAAACACCAGGCCAAACATAACATTTTGAGAACAACATTTGTTGATAGTAAACCATTACCGATGTATAACAATAATAAATTATGATGAAGATAAGGGGTGGAGCGAGATAGAAATCTTCTTCTTCATCTTCTTTCCGCTTTTCCCGGTTAGGGGTCGCCACAGCGGAACTCCAGTCCGCTAATGATTGGCAGCAGATTTTTTACGGGTGCCGAGGTGCCAGCTTGATGCCCAACCTTCAACGAAGGCACGCCCATTCTACTCGTGTCTTTCGAACGCTACTCAACCATGGGGAGGACATGCAGACTCCACACAGAAGACACTCCAGCCGAGAATCGAACTGGAGAACCTCTTGCTGTAAGGCAACTAGGGAGAAATTCAGGCCATTAATACCAGTATAGGCTATATAGTTTGCAACAGTACTCTTATATACTCTACAGGTCTGCCCTTCCTTTATGTATACAAGTGCCCTACAGCTTCTTTCGCACATACATACCTCTCAAGCTATCCACATGGGACAGTATGGGCCAAGCTGTAACACCTAGAGGTATACAACTATGGAGAACTATTACATATCAGGGGGACATATATCACTACCAAAGTGTACTGTGGACTAATGTAGTGTGACTGTGCTATTGGCATAATCATGTCGAAGATAGAGCTGTGACAGAGAGAATGGGCAACAGTGATCACAGTCTATGTCAGCACAACACTTGAGAGACATGCATCATGCACCGTATAGAGAGCTTACGACTATCATGCCATCCTTGGCAGGCATGGGGTTAGACCATCCGCAGACATTCACAGACACACCAGGCATACAACCATACCATGATTACACATTTTATTTATTCTATTAACTTTTATTAGTATTGTACTTGTTGCCTTTATTTTCTGAAGTCATATCACATTCCTGAGCAATGCTGTTAACACTCTGTTACATCGGAACACACAGATTTTTAACCCATACTAAGGGCTACTGCACCCATTTACCTGCAATTCCTGAGGGGAGGACATCTGTTAATAATACATAACTGATTCAATAATATTGAGTAGTACTTGTCACTGGATTGGAACCCTGGTCTGTGTGTGTCAAAATGTACATTAGACCTAGCATTTATCCACCTGAGCCACTGCTGCATATTGATTGACTAATATTTTCCTACAGCTCACCTGGTAACAAAATATGACCTGGTAATAGAAATAGAGTGTTATACAAGACTGCAGTAACACTTGAACACATACATGAAATGCATGCATGACAGATATAGTAGGTAAACTGTACATTAATACATAGAATGCAGGAGTAGACAATATACCCTAGTGGGTGGAACTCTCTGTGATGTGTACAAACCATATCGGAGTACTGGGTTGGCTACCTGACCCATATACAGTTGCAGATGGTACATTTGCAGTCTACAGCTATTACAGTTTCATATTTGCCTGCAGCAGCGTACCTCAGAGTAGGAATCCATATAGCAGAAATGCAATGGTTAACACTAAACAATCCTTATATACACAATGTACCTTGGGTATTCTTATTACTGCTGCTTCAGATCATAGTGCAGAACAAATATTATAATGCATATCTCTTGTACTACAGCTCTAAATCTACAGTTTAGCAGAACACTGTTTCCTAGCTACCCTTGAGTCATTTAGTGGTATCCTTTGTGTTTTCAGTTCAGAGCAGATGTAATACTTCATGAGTGACAGCCCAATAAACACACATATTGCATACATATTGCACACATACAGCTTTATTAGGGGTGACTTAAGGCAGTTATTGGTATATGTTCAAGTCTTTATTGCAAAACAGTTCATACAATGCAGGTGTTACAATATAGCTCTAATTCCAAACGTATTGCAGTAGAAACTTTATTTCAATAACATTATCAGGTTTAATGCTTTAATCTTTATTGTAGTATACTTGCCAGTAGGCAGTTATTGCAGTACAGCCCTACATCTACAATCATTGCATTACACAAATCTGTACAGTATGTACCTACTGGCAGTGACTGAATTACTCTATCTTATGTATTTGACTATAGATTGCAAATTAATCTGTACTCACCACACTCACAGAGAAATCTGGCCAGGTGCCCTGCATGGGCCTCTAGGTTGCAAGCTCTCTCCTCATCAGCTCTAGGGAGAGAAGCACACCATTATGCGTACCTATCACACATTCAGATTAGGCATTGGTAAAACAATGCTGACAGTACTTACAAACTTGTGGGGCATTTCCATCTCAAACATCCTGTACCCAGGTGTCCAGAAGTCCCCTCTTCCATGACTTCAGATTGGCATAATGATGATGGACCTGCTCACCTGTGTGGGTGATACCTGTAGCAGTGGTGAGATCACTTGCCAGCCAGTCCCAGGATTCTGACTTGTACTCTGATCCCTGGTACTTGTCCTGCAGCAGCTGGATATCATGGTCTTTCACAAGGAGTCCAACCATGTCCCTGGACTCTAGAATGTCCCAAAACTGCACCTGAAGCATGCACCTTCTCTAACACCTGCCATAGTTCTTGCATGGGTCAAAATCCAACAGGTTCTGCTATATTCCTGCCTGTTGCACTTAAATATACCTTTTCTTCCCTGCCCTTTACCACCATTTGGGCAATTTTTAAAAATGCAGAGCTTCACTTAGCACCACTCAAACCTGCTGAGCTCACCTGTGCAGTGCTTAAACTAGCAATGCTCAGCAGTGCTTAGTGGTTCGCAAACCTGCTGAGCTCAGCTGAGCAATGCTTAAACTGGCATTGCTTAGCAGTGCTTCGCAACTCTTAGAAATGTGAAAACCAGCTAACCACTGAAAACATTCCTTGTTTAAGCACTGCTTGGCAAGGCTTAGCTGTGCTTACTGGAGCTTAGCAAAGTGCAACAAAGCAGGATTTAAAAATACATCTCATAATGTCTATTTGCAACATAGATGCTTAATAACCTCTCTGTGCATTCATACAAAATTTAGTCAAGGATTTAATAGTACTTCTCATAAATGTGTATTTGCAAAATTAATTTAATAAATTGTCCGTGTAATCAAACAAAATGTAATCAGGATTTAAAATAATTCTTATAATGTGTATTCACAAAATTGCCTATATGTGTATTCGAACCCTGCACCTACTGCACATAAGACTATCACTCTAATCATTTAGCTACGTGGATGTGTGGAATGATGCTATACTTTTACATATATATCTCTCCAATATGTTTAACTCATTCACTCCAATGGAGCTCAGGATGTTTGCACTGTAACTTCCAATGGGTGGAGCCTAAGCCTTTTCACAGAATCAAACTGTCCTCACATTTCAAACAAATGCTCATATCTCTGGAACTATAAGTATTATTAAAGAAGTATAAATGGCAAACTTTTCACCACAAACTATTTTTATAGTGGTAGTATTCTTTAAGTTTTTAGGTCTTAAACTGAATTTTATAAGTCACAGTAAACATAGTAATTTTTATTACATTTGCAATATTTTGTAAAAAATTTACAATAGCTCAGCAATCACTCAAGCTGCACGCATATGGTCAGTATCATTTTATTCATCTAGCTGAGACCTTTAATGTAAGGCTAAGGAGCTCTGTTTGTGTTACCTTGTTGTTGAGATATTTAGAAAAATGTGAACATTTTATCTATATAAATTAGTGTCATAAAAACAACAGTTACTATATATTTACCTGCACTGCACAGAGGTAAATTATTAATGCAGTTTAGTTTGCTATTATGTAAGCTTTAAGGTGATATCTTTTAAAACCTTGTACATAGCATGGTTTTGGAATTATTGATGCAAATATGAACAAGCAATATTTGACGCCTAGAGGCATCAGTAGGAGTTAACTGCAGATGCACTTGGAGGCATCACTCGGATGTAATGAGTTAAACACCACTGAGCACTGGGGTGTGGCATGCAAAATGCTGAGATATGCTTAAACTTGACTTTTGCATTCAGAATTAAACGTATCTGTTTTCTATTTTTAGATTTCAGGCACATGTCCATTGCTACATGCCACACCATGCAAACACACTCAAAAAATCCCCCACATATTAGCACTTATTATATTTGCCTACATTGATATCCAGTACTTTGACAGTGCAGGGGGTGTGTTACTCATCTCCAGACATGGTAACACATACCCTAAACTGATTCAGTACCCATGTTACATGGCCCTCCCTCAGTAATGTGCTTTAATTAATATGCATGGCGCGTTGCCTATAAGGTACCACATACATGGCCATAGTATCTTACGTGTAGGCTTTGCACTATGCCTACATGGATTTTATTAAATCCCCAGGCATGTTTAAGTAAGTGGGGGTGTTTGACTTAAATTTCTCACATGAGGATATAGTAGGCTTGCTACTCTGCAAAACATACTGCTTTTATTTTGTTCTTTTCTATTTCAATCTTATTGAAGCTTTGAGCTGTTTCTGCTTGAGGATACATAGTGCAGCTCCTATGAAATACATTTATTGCATGTATGTGATCAGTTGGTAACTTATAAAAATAAATAAATAAATAAAAACAAGGATTATTTTACCCATCCTTACAAGTTGGTAAATAATGAGATATTTAGTTACTGATTAAAAGTGATACTGATTTCATGAATGATTTGCATGGTTTACTTTGAGGATGAAGCCCAAGTGAGTAGATATCTCTAATAAATCTTGCTTTTACTATGTCTGGATAGTTGAATGAAACAGCAAAAAAGAAAACAAAAAAAATGTATGAGTACCATTAAAATGTGAATGTAATAAAAAAATTGAGGGTATTGTTTATTTCATATACTGTAACCCTGTAGTCTCAGTGATGATTGTCTTCACTGGAATTACAGAAGACCACATGATGCCAGTTTGGAAAACAGTAGTATTAACCCTGGGATACAATAAACTCTGTGTAGGCTCTGCAGGAAACCTACACAGAGTTTACATGTTTGCGTAGTGGTGCGCAGAAAGCGGCAGCGAGCTAGCCATATTAATGCCACATGGCATGCTTAAGTTAGGTTTCATGGCTAGCAACAGTATTGCCAGCCAGGAAACTGGGTAAGCAAACACAGATGCAATTCTGTTTAAAGCAAATAACCTATGGTCCACAAATTTGCCCGGAATGTCACAATGACCAGCAGCCTTCACAGATGGTTGTCAATCTGTTAAGGCAACATATCTGCACAAAGACCAACATGTTGTCAGGACATTTAACAAGAAATAGGGACATATTTGCCATAGATGTCACATAGAAATGTGGTAGAACGAAACTCAAACATATCTGTCAACCTGTTTGAGCAAGATATTTGGACAAAGCCATAAATAATGGGGGGAACAAAGGCCCAAAAACAGAGACATATTTTTAATATTGCTCTTCCAAACTTAGAAAGTTGGTAGAATAATAAGTTGTACAACAGCATGAACTTTCTGAAGAGCATGAAGGTTAAAACTCAAATGTCATTCATCAGTTTCTGACTTCACTCCACAATGACATGACAATGATTTGCCAGAAAACAAAAATGTTATGAGGAAAAGATCACTAACATGAGACAAAAACTGGCAATTCTGATCAAATCAGGACAGTTGAGAGGTATGCGCTCATACATATGTAATATTTAATCACATCAGTCCAGAGATCACCCAGTGATGTGGCAGAAAGCCACAAATTTGATATGGAAGAAATCTTGACATCCTGGAAATGTATGGACAGTTGAGAGGTATGAATTTGAAGTATAAGGTCTAAACACATTGCAGGAAAGTGTACAACAGAGATGAGTACTATGATATCCCATTCCTAGCATTGTGTACTGAAGCTTTGTTAATTATCTGTAAAAGGACATGGACAACCATGTAAAATGATCAGTCAAGGGAAGTGGGTGTGTATTGAATAGGGACACACAAATGAATTGTAAGTAAGAACATAGAGAAAGAGTACAGGTGAAACTCCCTCATATACAGCAGAGGAGGGCACATCAATGGAAAATGATTGTAGCAACACCAAGCACATATCTATATTGTACAGTGAAAATGTGTTGTCTGTGACTGTCACACAAGGTGACATATCAATGAAGAGGATGTCTGTGTGAAATAAGCATCCTTACATGAATAATGCAGAGGACATTTATTCAACTGGGACAGGGTACATATTGTGAAGCTGTGCAAAATGATATGCCTGACTATGAGTGTACTGTCAGAATAGGTCTCTAGCAAGGTGGGCACAGCTAAAGGATCATGGATAACATTGCAAAAACCAATCATAATCATGGACAATATCAAGATAATTCCACCACTAATGCCATGCTGCTGACATAACATATGTGATGAGGAGTGATAAGAAATGAGCTTGCACACACACACTTGAATAACTATTATGATACAGCCACACCCTATGAGGGTAAGCACGCACACTGTCCTGGCACTGTAACATCTGCTGGAGGTGCTAGGAGGGACACTGTTATACCTGTATGTGACAGTATGTGCAATGCAGGCTAATTGCCTTGTGTGCTTGGCATATATATATATATATATATATATATATATATATATATATATATATATATATATATATATATATATGACACAATCCACACTGTCATGAATGATATACATGCCATTAATGTTGTCAAACACCTATGTATGTAGTTTATGCATAAGCAGAACAGGTAGCACACATGCATCTGGTGTAATAACTTGATTGGTGTTGTGCACCATCAGTCATGTATATTCCATAAAAAGAATACCTAGGTATAGCCAATAAGCTGTGTGAAAGTGGGCTGTGACAAAGATGGTACACTTCAGTTAAACATCACTGGAAGATGTGTAGGGAAGTGCATGATGAAGGGTGCATTGTACACACTTATTGGTGTGATGAAGGCTGGGAACCATAAAGGTATTATGGCCTCTGATGTGCACGTCCTTCACATACCCAGTACTTGCGTTAAATTCAAGGGAGTAGATAGCACTGTCACCACATGCTGGTGGATGCATCACTTACCATCTACCCCAAGAAATGGGTCACATACCTATTGGTCTGATTATTTGGTGTGATGTCTACATTATACCTGGGTGGTGTGCTTGTTTCTGGATTCAACAAATCTCCCGATGTACCTTGTCAATGCAGGTGTTGTCATGGCTGTGGCAGGAGTTTTTGGTATGTGTTGAAACTGTCTGTAATATACTACTATCACAGCTGGAGTCAATGATTACCCACAATCTATAGTCTTTCAGGCAGCTGTTTGGACACAGCATGTGTATGTCTTCTGTGACATCCATCACTTAATTAATGGGCAGAAAAGGGCCTAGCAGACAACCCTGATGTACAGACTTCATCAGTGGACCTGAGATATAGGTTACTTCACACATTTCAACATAGTGAGACCCCATACATTTGCTACATTGGTCTACCCATTTGGTGATATAGCTGTTTATGGCCACTTTTGACAGTGTTGAGTGAATACTTCAGTGTGGATTTGTGTCAAATGCCTTGACCTAGTCAAGTTCCACACGATGATACCATTGCCATCATGCATGTCCTTGATGACCTCTTTGAGGACATCTATCAGATGTAACAGACTTGATGTAGCAGTAACAACTCACACAGATCTGTTGCACACAGCCGGAATAATACTACTGTACATGTAGGTCCATGATGACATGTTGGTCTACCTAACAGTCTAAGAGAATCAGAATGTCTCTATACATGCATGCATCAGGTGCTGTCTCCCCAACTCAGGTGGGCACATGCTGATGTAGACCCTTGTATATGAACATAGCCCATGCGGAGCGTGTGCTGAAGTGGGTATTCAACTGTTTCAGGAAGGTGTATGTGCTGAGTCATGCCATAGGTGATCTGTAATGTCACAGCCTATTAATTCCGTGTGGATAGGCCTGGATGAAGGAAAGACAGTGCATACTGCCTATTGTGATCTGGCCTAGGGTTTTGACATAATCCCACATGCAGGTATCATTGAAAAACCCTCCCAGCTGGTGGATAACCCTTATGTCCATTGATGGGTAACCAGTTGGCTTACTGATAGACTACATAATCTGAAAGTTGCTTAATTAACCTGTACCAGTAGAGCTGTCAACAGTGGCAAACCCCAGGGTCTGTGCTTGGCCATTCACTGTTTGAACTCTATTTCTCAACAGTTCAGGCTAAATTATATGGCCTTTGGCTTACCAAGTTTGCTGATTCTTGCATGTTGTGTGCAATCATTGAGTCCACCAATGGTGATAACATAGTACAAGAGGAGCCATCACAGATAAGTGAATGGTAACAAAGACACATTATCTACAAAAGGCAGAAATATGTATTTGTAATGTTGTTCATCTGAAAGGTGGAATTCCATGTTAATCAGAGCATTGACAACAGTCCTGCTATGCAGAACCCAGTGATGCAAGCACTGGAGACACATGTACATAGCAGTCTGAACTTTGACCACCAAGTGTCCACACTGGTATTGAAAGCCTGTGTTGTGCGTATCATAAGTCATGCCATCATACTGAAATCTTAGGATTGTATGATAGCACTGTAGTCATACCTGCTCAAAATACTAATAGAGTATAATGCTCTCTTTTGCATGTGCCTCACCGGACACATGCTGCAGCTGGTGAGACCACAGAGCTTTCTCAGTAAGATAACACAGGGCCTACAAACCATGCCATGATGTGTGTGGCTAGATTAAAATCCATATCACTGTAATCTTTATTTTATAGGATGAGGTTACTTCTGCCTAGCCTCCAGGCCAGTCTCTGACCCTGCCCTGGTGGGAGTAATGCATATCCAAAAATCTGATATAGCTTGATGACAACAACCATGTCTGTTGAAGAGAATATAACAGTGCCACGCATAGTGGTGTAAAATGCTCTCTGTAATGTCAAGCAACAGCTCATACACACACAATTGACTGCAGTCAGAATAGAACCCCTACCTATGTAAGTATACAGACTACAGAATCCAGTATTTTACACAAGTACCACATCTCAAGTCTGACATGGAGTATCTCAGACAACATCTTATAGCTGATGACATCAGCAGTGTCTGATGAGGAGACTATAACAGCATCCCACATGGTGGTATAAAATGCTATCTGCAATGTCAAGCAACAACTGACTGCAGTGAGAATAGAAACCCTACCTATCTAAGTACAAAGACTACAGAATACAATACTTTATGTAAGTGCCTTGGCACATGTCTGACATTTACAAGACTGCACGTTAACTTATAGTAGATTATATCAGCAGGCCATGTGGGAGACAAGATGCTGGGAGGCCTGCATATGTTCATAGCTTCACAGGTTCATAGGAGGCTACTAGCCTAATGCTCCTAGGATCTTTAGAAGCATAGTCATGTAAAAACACAAGTACTATTATTGAGCATATTTAGATTCTATTAACAGAGAGATTTTATGAGCAGCACCAAATGGCCCAGTCCATGATGGACATAGTTGCCACCCCAGAGGTGACTTTACAATCACTCAACTAGTAGTCAAGGTTGTGCTTGAACAGGGTCATTGAGGAGCACTGCTTCACACACACAGAGGGATCCTATGACAAGGGAGTGTAAATCACTGGGGGATCTATCTGTCTCCCTAGCATGTTCTGTATATGTCACAGACTAGGTTGAGAACCCTGGGGCAAGTTATTTTTGTCCTATTTGATTTTCAGATGTGCAGAATTTCCAGTAGGGTGGGGTCTGAGACTGCTCTGTAGGGCAAGCATAGGTCACTTCTCACCAGAATGCATGAAACTGAGTATTTTGTCACGTCTGTCAGTCTTTCCATGTATGTTATGTTTGGAGGCCCTGGATTCTCCCAGACACAGACCTGTGTGCTCTCCAATTGCTGCAGGTGTCTTGTGAGGCACATATAGAAGGGAGCATTGTACTCCATTAGTGGTCTGATAAGGGTAGAGTACAGCAGAGATATGACCACCCTGGTCTTAGATGGGATGTCCACATGTGCAATGTGTGGATTGCAGAATGTACATGTCACCACTATGTATACATAGTGATGAAAGTGCAGACTGCTGTCAACATGTGTTCCCAAGTCTCACAACACTGTTGAGCTTAGAAGGGGTGCTATGTATATCATAATTAACAAGAGTACTTCATCAGCAAAGGTGAAAATGAGGCATTGTATATTTTAAGGTCCAGTCCATGAATTTGCCACCAATCATTTGTGTGTGTCAGTCCCTTCTGTAATATGTTATCATCATGGGGGGACTTTATATGAGTGCATCCAGTTACCACTCATCTGCAGTCTTGGTAAACCACAGGCCATCTACTGTCACCTGTGCTTCAGGGAAGTAGTTTGCAAACAGTTGAGGGCCCAGCACAAATCCTTGTGGTATTATAATGGTATGTAGCTAGTGGTGGAGGTGCAGTTCCCAACTTTGAAAGCATGTGTTCTGTCGGTAAGCCAGTTAGCTATCCCTCTACTACTGTATGGCTTAATTCACACATGGAAGATCTTCACTATGAGACATGACTGGGGGATAGTGTCAAAGGCGTTTGATAAGTCAACATAGGCAGTATGCCCTGTTATCCCTCATCCAGTTCTGTTGGGTCAGTATCAAAGAAGTCCACAAGGTTCAGTAAGCAAGACCTACTGTTGACAAAAACAGAATAAGTCAGTTCAAGTGTGTTGAATGTTACCGATGTCCCTGTGGATATGGTCCATGCAGATTCCTTCCGTAGCCTTGCAAATAAGGCGTTTTAGGCATATGGGTCAATAGCTGTAGTGCTACATGTTACCAGAATGATGTGCAGTGCATGTCACACAACATTTGATATTGCATTTTGTAGTGTGGTTGATATATTTGTGGAAATATTACTAAGACACCTGGGTTGCAGTGCTTGGTGCAGTGGCAACACATGTAGTGTAAATATGTGACATAGTGTGAGATAGGGCCTTCAGTTTGTAATGTTTCCAGATGTAGTGTCATGTCATAGACAATAAATGGACAATAAACAGCAGTAATACATAATAATATTTTGTTTTCCATAGTGTAGTGGGCAGTGGGTTTGCACAATAGTTAGCAAAGTGTATATGAGCGCAAGATACACGCTTGCATGTAGCTAAGCAGTGCACAAACGTGAACTGCATTGATAAGGTCTGACAGTTAGTACTGAGTCTATGAAACACACCTGCTGCTTGACAGACTCTGTGGTAGGACATGTTAATGCATTAATACATCCTTTTTTGGTGCAAGATGGTACAGGGTTTGAATCCAGGTGTATCTAATACTTTTAATTACAGAGTGATATTGCATTGACATGAATTGTTTATAGTAAATGTGTTGCTCTGTGTTGGTATAGAGCAGCAGTGTTAAGCGGCATTGGTCATGGGTAATCACAGCTGTTTGCTACCATTCACCATTGCTGCATGTTGGTGTGAGATAAGCACTACTGCACAAACATGGAGCCTAAAAAGTGAAAGGATCAACTGGTTTTCCAGCAACTTACGTGTACTGTGAATTATTCTATTTTTTTACGAGATTAAAGGTGTTAAAATGGGGTAGCTAGGAAAGTGGTGAAATAGGGAGGAAGCAGGGGGAAGAACAAAGGGAAAGCAGGACAGGAATGTGCAAGAGTGAGGTAGGAAAGAACCATAGCTATCTATATCTATAACTGTGTAAATTAAACATATGTGTAAAATATTACATTGAATTTGGACTGTCACCTCTAGAGAGACGATTGACCACAATGCAATCATGTTGTATAGGCAATTGGACCAAATCAAGTGTGTCAAGAAGACGTGTACAAAATGGAAAGCTGTGTATGGGGTGATTTTTTTTTTTCAGAGAGAGTGAGAGAAATGTTGGGGAAGGGATGTAATAATGTCTGGGTGAGGTAAGTTGCGTAAGTGAAGAAGCACATTTTAGACAGACAAGACAAACAAGACAAAAGACAGGGACAGTGGTATGGGACACCATGATTGGAGTGATGGTGGAGACATCTTGAACCCACGGTCATCAAGCTGGGTGACTGTGAGAATCGAGTCCTCACCCACTGGACTGTCATCAGTGTGACCTCACTCTGCCACTGGCTGGAATGCTTGACATTGACATTTCCGTCTCCTCCTAGTACTTTGCAAAATGAGGGAGAGTAGCATCTTCAGCCGGAGTAGGCGTGCACCAACAGTGTGGTGCACAATCCTAAGCACCATCCCTGGTAACTCGGTGAGAGTGATAAAATCACCACATTCACCACTGCTCCCAGAGGGTACGATTGGACCAGCCTCTGGGGCTGGACTACTTGAGGGTGCAGGTAGTGCAGGGCAGCAGAGGCAATGCTGCCAGGGTGTATCCCAGATGTGCTAAGCATAAGTACTGCAGCCAGGAAGGGGGGAAGGTGGATCCTCTGGGGCAAGCCTACCCTGCTGTGCTTTGGAAAATTTAATGATGTGTTACACATGGATGACATGGACATATTTTGATGACACATAATAAAATAAATAAAAAAATAAAATAAAATAAACATAAGATAAAATAAAAATTAATTTTATAATAAAATAAAATAAAAATAAAATAAAAAAATAATTATTCATAAAATAAAATAAAAATGGCACACAATTTTTTTTTTATAAATAATACAAAATAAAATAATAAAATAAAAAAGAGAGATAAGGGTTGGGACTAGAGAAAGAAAAGAGATAGCATTAATACTTTATATTGGCTCTATTATTTTAACTTTTACATTTAAGACTACCACCTCCTAACAGATGCACACTATACTACAGACTGCAGCAAGTAATCCTTGACATGTGCATATATTGCACATATGTGTGTTCCAGTTATTCAGATTACATTTTACAGCAGGGCATTTGTGCCAGTGATATAGAGGTTTTAATTTAAATATTATTGAAGAATTAACAGTATTGTATAGCTGGGAAATGTGATATATGAACCCACAACCTCTGAATAAAGTCTAATATTGTACTCTTGGTTTGTGTTTTAGACTAATGCATTTGTAATTGCATTTACAGTTGAGAAATACATGCTCAGTTTGATAAACTCTATAAAATACCAGATGAGCTATCTTTAATTTTTAATGCTACAATAACACTACTCTTCTGCTGTATACATACCACATGCTTCCTTCATCCTTGCCAATCTAGGCCCAAAGGTTTGAATATTGCACTCACAATCACTGGCAGATGTGGAAAAAACATAAAAGAACACAAGACTATTATGACTACCAATCTTGCCTATATTCAGCTTTCTGTGTCTTACAAGTACTCACTGTAGGTGATACTTACACAGGTGTAGGATGTACTATGTCCTAAATTCATCGATCTGGCAATCGAGTGTCTCCCTCTTCCTCCTATGTTTATCGATCCAGTGGTCGAGTGTCTCCTTCTTCCTCTTGTGTATGTCATTATAATGATGCTTACATTGCTCTCCAGTGTGCAGGATACTAGTAGCACTGGATACAGCTTGAACTAAACTATCCCAAGCCTCAGATTTAAACTGGAAGCCAGAATAGTCCCTCTGCAGAAGTCTGTCACTATGGTTCTTAACTTGGTGTCCAATAAAAGCACTGGACTCCTGGACACCCAACTTCTGTGCCTAAACCTGACACCTTCCCCACAAATGGCTGCTATGTCTGTCATGGATTTAGAGCAATGGAGACAGTTTTTTTCTCATCATTTCCAGTTATCACATTTACTGGAAGTGTGTACACTATTTGAAACTGTTGTGCTCCACTTACCATAGCCCAAACATGGTGCTTGGCACTGCACACCCCTGAGCACTGTGATTGTGAGATGATAAGTGGAACACAACAGTGCCAAGCAGTGAGGCATTACATAATTGCATTTTTAATTTTAAGGTTATTGGATGCACAGGCAGTTGTGTATCTGTGATAGGAAAATGTGAAGGTCATGCCAGTGCAGATAGCAAAATTATACTTACAGGAATATAGTACACAGTATACCCACAGTCATACATTTGATAATAAAAGTGATACTATATAGATAAATAAATAAATAACTTTCACAGTATCAGTGTCTCAGCCCTCATGCATATAACAAATATCAGCTCCACTATTGCAAGTGTTATAAGTGAGAGTGGCTATAATGGGAAGTGGAACAACAGTGTATGGAATATAATGTATTCGAACCCAGGACCATGTCTATGACAGTCTAACACTTACACCTGTTGCCACACGAAAGTTGAAATAACACTTGTCTATCTTTTAGTTTATTGCTGTAACTGCAATGTCACAACATTGAAAAAAAGGTTGCACATCTTGTAATAGAATCCAGGGCCACCTGTACTCCAGCCCTACACTTACACCTGCTGCCCAAGGACTAGTTCCATGACATTCCCTATATTACTAATCATTCTTAAGGTGTCTTGGTTAACCGCCATGCAGCACCACTTTGTGGGTTTGAGCAATACCCAGTAGAATTAATTGAGTGTATCTGGTTTTAATTCTTGGCTGTCTGGGTCCTGCCTGCTTACTGGGGCTCCAGTTATCCAGTTTGCACACTGCCTTGCTTCCCACAAATGAGGTAATCACAACCAAAACTGGCATTCATTTCCTTCATTCCAGTGATTTCTAGACACACTGCACTGTGCAAATACTGGCCCAGAAAATACACAAAGACAGAAAAGGGATAAAAGGAAAAAAGGGGCAAGCAGCTGAAATGAGGAAAACCAATGGATGACTTACACATAAAAAATGATGGCTCACGTCAGATATGTCTACATAGATCTGGATTTGAACTCTCACTCCAATCCACCTTCAGAACACAGGATGGGTGCCTTATCCCTATTTGCCCTGCAAACAGCTTTGCAGCAAATAACTGAACTCAGTCTACACACAACCAGCTGCAACACCATCTACAGTGATAGCAAACCATTCAACTGTTATTTGCACATTTATTATTTTTGGGTGTAGTGCACTTAGTGATCACACAACCTGTTATGATAATTGCTGTCTTACATTTCTGTGTTTGTTGGCCATTTTTCAGTTATCTGGCCAGTAATCTGAGACACACAGTTTACAAGCTATTCTATATAATTGCCCTTAAATGTTTGAGTATATTAAGTTCATAGGTTCATAGATTCATAGGTGTGTACTAGGCTAATGGCCCTGGAGCCTTTACAAGCCTAGCCCATAGACATGCCCTGACATTGTGCCACCCAATGTTATTTTTCAGTGCCTCTATCAAGTAGAGCCACTGGAGTGATCACTGGGTTGAACTTTCTACTTCCCATCAACTCATCAAGATTTCTCTTGAAGAGAGCCAGTGAGGTGCTCTGTTTGACATGTATGGGAAGTCTATTTCAGAGCATGGGTCTGGGTTATGACCCTATCCCTCCAGCATGTTCTGTTGATTGTGGTAATGAGGTTGAGGTCTCTGTAGCGTGTGGTGTGCAGGGATTGGGATTTCTTTAGATGTAGCATTTCTAACAGAGCTGGGTGAGATATGGCTTTGTAAGTCAAGCATGGATTGCCTCTTAGTAGACAATATGAGACAGAATAGCTGGAGTTTTTTGAGTCTGTCCATGTAGGACATGTGTTTAAGACCTAGGATTGTCTTTGGGAGGTACTTTTGTGGCCTTTCCAGCTGTTGCATATGTCTAGTGAGGTAGCTGCCAAATGGGGCATTATACTCGATGAGTGGCCTAATGAGGGAAGAGTAGAGAGAGTTGATGACCTCTTTCTTCCTGGATGCAAAACCTTTGGTAATGAGATGTGCCACATAGAAGGACTTTCTGACCACAGTGGCAACGTGGTGGTTGAAGGAGAGGTTGCTGTCAACCTGTGTCTCCAGATCTCTTATAAAGTCTTCAGTGTTCACTGGGCTCACATCGATGTGGTAATTAGGGGGAACTGAGTTTTTCACAAAGGGGATGATGCCACATTTTTTGCATTAAGCTTAAGACCATGGTTTCAACACCAGTCATTGGTCTCAGTGAGGCTTTTCTGTAGGATGTCTACATCACTTGGAGAGTTAGTAATGGCTCCTAGCTTGCAGTTATCTGCGAACTTGGTCAGACAGAGTCCCTCCATGTTGGCCTTGACTTCTGAGAACTAGATGCCAAACAGGACAGGACTCAGGACTGATCCCTGTGGGACTCCACTCGTGACTGGTCGGCAATCTGACTTGGAGTCTGCTACTTTCACACTGTGGGTTCTATCTGTGAGACAATTTGTGAACCACCTAGTGATATAGGGGTAGATGCCTAGTTTGG
This sequence comes from Protopterus annectens, assembly GCF_019279795.1. NCBI lineage: Eukaryota > Metazoa > Chordata > Ceratodontiformes > Protopteridae > Protopterus > Protopterus annectens. The sequence goes on from NC_056730.1 coordinate 616,720,664, forward strand.
TGAGTTTATCAATAATTCCTGAGTGGGGAATGGTATCAAAGGCCTTGGACAGATTGAGGTAGGCTGTATGAACTGCCTTGCCCTCATCCACAACTCTGGTGAGTGACTCAAAGAAGTCACCCAGGTAGAGCGGGAATGATCTACCTTTCACAAAACCAAATTGTGTGGGATCTAGAGTTTGGAGATTCCCTATATCCTTGTTAATTAAGTCCATGATGATGCACTCCATAGTCTTACATATCAGACTCATCAGGCTAATAGGGCAAAAATTCCCAGGGTCTGTAGTCACTCCCCCTTTATGGAGAGGGATGACTGTAGCAGTGCATCATTTGGTGGGGACAAAGCCTGAGGTGAGGCTGTGACTGAACAAGGCATGGAGATGTGGTGCCAGTTCACTTTGTAGTTCATATAGAACACATCCAGGGTTATTGTTGGGTCCCATGGAAGCTGTATTATTGGCCTTGGATAATGCAGCTTTAACCTGTGCTGCAGTAATGCTGGATGCCTGGCATTCCTCTGGTATTGTGACTGGTCCTTAGTGGGGGAGAGAGGAGTAAAGTTGGAACTGAATCTGTCGGTCAGTATGTTGGCAATATCTGTTGGCTCAGTATAGGAGGTACCATTGTGCAGTAACTCAGAACAATCATGGGTATTGCCATGGAGATTCATGATATAACTATATAAGGCTTTATGGTTGTTTTTAGTGTCTGCCACAATTCAGCCTTCATAGCTGGCTTTAGAGGTTTTCATGAGGGATCTCAACTTTTTGTTGAGGCTAATAAGGGAGTTTTTCCAGTCTTGGGACTTCACCTTTTTTTGCAAAAGTTTCTTCCTTCTTTTGTAGAGTTTATTAATGGCAGGGGACCACCAGATTGGCTTCCTTTTTTGGAAGAGAGCATCTTGGTTCTGCTGGGTATGGGTAGTTCCATGTATTTATGTACATGTTTGCACAGTGCATTGGTGTATGATTCGCAGTCATGCATCTATTTTCCATTGACATGGGTGCTGTGAAGTTAGCCACCTCTGTTATTAGGAGCCCAAAATCAGCTTTGGAGAAGTTTTTCATAGTGATTACCTTTGCATGGGGGTGTGAGTGAGATGTGGATTTCCATGGTGATTAGTTTGTGGTCGGATCTAACAAGGGAGGAATTGACTATTGGTGTAGAGCAACAGCTGCCATTATTTGTAATAACCAGATCAAGGATGTTGCTTCCTCTAGTGGGGGTAAGAATGAGCTGGTACAAGGCATTGGAATTGATGAATTCCAGGAAGCATTGGGCTAGAGTATTGGTGCATGAGTAGTTTTCCCAGCTGATGTAGTTGAAGTTACCTTTTATGACAGTGTTGGATTTGACCCTAATAGTTTCCAGGGTGCTTAGAAACATGGAGTAAGAGTCTTGGGACATGGTTGGGGACCTATAGCAGGCCTTGACCTGAATCGCTGTGTTAACAAATGTTAGTTGTACCCGAAGTATCTCAGATGTGTTATGCTTGCCTACTAGTCTGGAGGTGTGCATATCATTTATGAATATGGATACACCACCACCTTTGGAGCTTTGGTCCATATTCTGGGGCCGAAAGGTGTGGAATGAGTTATATTCTGCTAGCGCAGGGGTGCTTTCTGCTGCTTTAAACCAGGTCTTCATTACAGCACAAATGTCGATGTTCTCCATTTTGAGGAGTGCTTTGAGCAAGTGCATCTTGAGATTTAGACTTCTAGCACTGAGCAATATGACCCTCAGATTGCATTTATTTATAACTGTTATGGTGGTAATTTGGTCTTTGGAACATTGCCTAAAAAGGCACTATAGGCGTGGCAAGAGCCTTAGCCAGTATCTGGAAACCCACGAGTGACAGATGCAGGCCATCTCTGGCAAAGTTTTGAGGTCTGTCAATCATCTCATCCCAAGCAGAGAGATACTAGATCCCCTTAGAAAGACATCAGAAACTTAGCAGCCAATTGCTGAAGTCAATCATTTTCTTCTTGTACTGCTGTATCATTCTGGGTGATGGTAGGATGCTGTTCAGGGCTGGGTCATACCTGCCTGAGCCACATAATCCGAGAAGTCCTCCATGTTTCTTTTCATGTAGTCCATGGAGGTGCATCTCAGGTCATTCACACCCACATGGTCAGTGACAAAGTCATGCTTGTACTTGTTGTTGAGTGACCTGAGTGTGTGTGTTATGTGTCAAATTCTGGCACCTGATAGACAGCTGACTGTTACCTTCTCCTTATTCAACCTAATGTGTGGGGCATCAGTATGCTCACTATTGAGTCACCTATGACTAGTGTATTGGGCAAGCTGTTTTGCCTTAGGGGCTTAAATTGAGGGAACACTGTGTAGGTGAGCTATGTGTCTTGTGGTTTGTGCTGTGTTGTGATGGTCGAATGCTTTTCTGCCTAGCAAGTCTCTGCTGTTTGGCTAGATTTCTATTGAGAGCTTCTGTGAAGGTGGGTGTGTGGTTTGTGTTTTTATATGAGAGCTGTGATAGTGGGTGTTCTGGAGGGCTATTTGTTGCATGTGGTACGGTAGGTGTTGACCTTCTCCTCTTGACCAGCTATTCCAGTCTTGGCTTGAGAGTGCATGGCTTCCAATTTGGATATATAAGTGCATATCTCACAAGTCTGAGTGTTGGAAGATAAGAGGAGAGGGTTGTCTGTGTATATGAGGCAGTTGCTACACTGCCTCAGAATGCCCAAGTTCACCAGGCTGATAGGAGAAGGCACAGGGAGCTGACCTTTAGGCATGCCAAGAGAGATGGTCATTATTACTAAGTACTGGAGCTGTTTCCTTATATAGTCCTTTTACAGGACAGATGTCACTCAAGGTTTCTGAGTCTGTACAGAGCACTGCAAAACACTTGGGGGGGGAAACTAATACGTAGACCGTGAAAATTTAAGGATGAAGTATTTAGCAGAAATTCTGAAGTTAGAAAGAAATCAAGCAACACTTACTGAAAAATAAAGAATTATCTTGTTAATAATGATGAAAAGAGGGGAGTCGCATGAATGGATACTGCCTGGCTACTACTAATGCTGGTCTCAGCACAGCTTCACTCTGTTGGGATACAATACTCCTTTGCTTCTTCTCTCACCAGAAGCAAAATGTTAGCACCAATCACAATAAGAGAAGAAGGCCATGGCCTGTTTGATGATCCACAGTCTTGTCCCAGATGACACAAGGGTCTGCAGACTTGTAGCCTTTTTCTGGCAGATGCCTTGAATTGCAACCAAACAAATCAGCTATGTCAAGCACAGACACTGGTAATAATACCATATGCAGTTACCAACAAATGATGACCCAGGTTGGATGTTAAGGAACACAACTTGTGAATTGTGTGCATCTTACTTACATTTCCAACCTTACATCTAACACTTTGTAGATCTAACCTGACATACGCAGTGGAAGAAAGGCAGCCTAGAGTGCTGTTGTGTTTTCCTTCTCCCAGACAGTAATCATTAACAGTTGCAATCCATTAATTGTGAACAATGAGGGAGTGCCTGCTCTATGTTTACATCTCCTACACAGATCCAAGTATTTGGGATTAAGCAATTCTAATGAGTTCACACCTCATTTGCATCTTTACCATGCTAACCATCCTGAATCTACACCATATAAAAAGGTAACCACGTAGCTAGGCAAACTGATGGTGAGGAGACTTGTTTATGTTCACAATATTGCACATACGCTATTTCTTTAGGATATATCTCTACAGAGGAGTACTGAACTTCAGAAGGTATGCTTCCATTTTGTCAGCTACATACTGCATATGCTGAAATGTATTTAACAAAAATCTCAAGCAAATGCTTTTACACTTTTATCTGTATGCATTACTTAGAAGTTTACTGATGGCATGTGCATGTTTATCAAGCCATTTCAGAGGTATACATGTTTGGCAATACATGAAAATGGAATACTGCGTGATAAATATATACAAATTTTATATGGACAGTTCATTCGATAGCACTTTTGGCATTTCAGAGATGGTTTATTAGCAAAACGTATCATTTTCCTATTCTTTTGGGGGGAGCAAAGCTGAGTTAATGTTATTGCACAAACAAGGGTACGCTGTTCTTTTGGGGGCAGCAAAGGTGAGTCAATGTTGTGGTACAAACAAGAATATTTTACTCTTGTTATTCTTCTTGTTTTGTATCCTGACTGTTGTTCATGTTTCACATCTCTACACTGTTTTATCTTTCTCCAGGGGTAATACTGACTGGCTTCCTTTTCTGTAATAGTTATTTAGTAGTTATGTGATACTTATGTGTATTATTTTTCTTTTCTCTTTTAGGAAATCTAGGAGTATGCCACCCAGGCATGTTAGTCTTCAGAGACCCTCCTTCACTGATGCTGAGATCCAGGTTATTGTGGATGCCTTTAGGCAACATGGTACTTTTCTGTGGGAAGGGGGATGGGGAGATATGATGTATGATTGGAGGAATGATGCAAATATGGCACCAGAGAGGTCATTATATGAATGCCGTGGGTGGCCATGAATGGACATACAAGCAGGTGCACCACATGGCTGATGACATGATCACATCTGGATGGAGGAGGGCAGCTGCAGTGAGCCATGAGCAGATGGTTAAAAGGTGGAAGGGCCTGCTAGGGATCTACCGCTAACACCCAGTGAAGAGTTCTTCACCAATATCACAGATCCAGACAGCACACAGGAGAGTGCAGTACAGCATGTGCTGGATATCGGAGCAACAGTTTCAGAGACAGCAAGCATGTCCCAGGAGGAGCTTCCAGGTAGGCTTTGGTATCTCAACAGTTGAATACTGTTGTATAGCAAAACAACTGAAATCAGTAAGTTACTTCTGTGTCACTTCTATTTATTTCTTTTTTTTTTTGGAGGGGGTATTGAAGATTGCAACAGTTATTAACTTAGGTTGGAGTTCTCAGCCACATTCTAGTTGAAAGTATAGTTAATGGACATATAAAGGGGTAAAAGTATTACTCCTTTCATTATTGTTAATTGTGATGATGTTGCCCCTACTGCTTGCTTAACTTCGTCCAGAATCAGCTGGACTGCAGAAGAGTATCTCATCTGCAGATGGTAAGCCAACCATTTTTATGTCAGCACTGCTGAGCAATTTAAAAGATACTTCAGTGTGTGCTGTTTGTGTCAGGCCTTTTGTGTGTATTGTTGTACAGTCTGTAATAGTGGCAGCACTGTTAATTTGTTACCATATATTAGACTATAGTAGTGTAGGTAAAGTTTTCCTCTGTTTGTTGCTTTTTAATACAAATGATTATGACAGTGGGAGTGTGGGCCCTCTGCCACCTGATGTCAGTGTATCAGCAGACTATGTTGATGCTAGTGGCCAAACTGAGGCACAGTCATGGGGTGCAGAAGTTGAATCTGACACTGAGGTTGACATACAGCCACCCCCTGCAATTTCATCAGACACAGCCAGTAGGCCTATGCCTACCCATTCCAGTGAGCTCTCAGATATCGGACAGGTGGAGGGTGAGGCTATTGATCAGGGAAGTATGGCTACTGTGGCTTCAGTACCTGTGAAATCTGGCCATAGCCAAGGTGTAGGCAAGGTACCATGCAGGAGGGTTGATAGGGCTGTTCAGAAGGGCCTGCTTTCCCTTCTCCACCTGTTGCAGGTGTCTCTTCCTATGAAACTCAACATATTTTAGGGCCATCACAGAGGCACAGGCACATTCAAATAAGTGCTCTAGACAAATGTTCAGGACTGTAGATGTGGCACAGTCTGACATGCGTGACTGACTCCACCATGTTACTGATTCAATGGATCAGATGAATGACACATTGGAATGAGGGCAGGTGTCTGTCATGGAATGAGCATTGTCTGTGATGGAATATCTGCTGGGAGAGGAACAGCATCTTCATGGACATAAGTCAGCCACATCATCTGCTGTTGGCCAACGTGGTGGTGCCTGATCATGCTTCCATAGTGGCAGTACTTCCACTGCTCCTTCAGTGAGTCTTCCATCCACAACCAGACGTGGCAGGTTATGGGGTCATGGTCCTGGGCATCCTAGTGAAGGAAGCTCATCCACAAGACATCAGTCATATTCAGGTAGCAGCAGTGCATCTGACCGTGGACAAGAACATGCCAGTGCAACTCCTGGAAGAGCTAGTTCTCGTGGTGAGGGATGACAATGATGAACTGCCACCTCTACCATGTATGGCTCACCCCTGTCCGACATACCAAGATGTAAAGCCAGTGCAGAGAATGGCTGTATTCTTGCAGATACTCACACATCAGTTTCACCTGAAGGACCCCTACAGACACACACACAACAGTTACTCATTTTGTCTCACTCGCCACTTGTTGGTTTATCCAAATGGCTGCCTGCTTCTCTTTCTTACTCACACACACTCACCAAACTTTTCTGTCAGCCTAGGCTTCCACTTCCTGCCTATCCACATAACACCCTGTGCAAGTGAAGATAAATGTACCATATCTCTGTTATCTATCTTTTGGCATAAGGGACACATATGCTTTGTGCCTGTTGCTCAGGGTGCATAGCTAATTTAGTGCTTAATATATCCACATTTGTGTTGTTAAATTGGTAATTGTATCTTTGATGTATATTAACCTTGAAAAAGTTAGACAGTTAATAGCATCAACATTCACTAACTTAATCTTGTGAGGGTTGTGAAGTCAGAAACTGCAGTGTGTATCATTACTTTCTAACTTCTCTTTTTAATGATTTTCCAGTACAAACATATGGTGTTAAACTGAGGGCATGCAGTGATCATCAGTAGATTTGAGAGGTATGACTGTGCGAATCTTTGATGCCTGAGGCCTAATACTTAGTAATGGACACATATATATGTCAAATAAGTCTCTGCTGTCATATGTTAAGATAATTTCTATACAAATGTCCTACCTTTTACTTTCTGACTGGACCAAGTAATGAAATACTAGGATATGCCACACATTCATATTATTAAACAATACACTCCAGGTGGCATAATGATTAAGGTCTTCACCTCCTATGCACAAGGTACAAAGTTCAATCCTGACCTCCAACCAATGCCTGTTTGAAGTTTGCATGTTCTCCCTGTGTCTCCATGGGGTTTCTCCCACATCCAAAAAACAAGCTGAGTGTTTCCATCTCAGACTCACCAATGAATGGATCTGTGGGCAGCACCACAGACTCTACATTTGTCCCTATAGGGGGAAGAGTTGTACAGAGCAACCACTTTGGGCATCTACTGTGGTGCGCAGTATCCTCAAGATAAGAGAACACGGATCACAAACTGTTCACAGTGGTAGGGCTAGACAATCGACTGTGTAAAATGTGACTCTAGGTGATTTAGTCCTGTTGACTAATGTCGCCAAAATGGGCACGGGTAGTTACCGGTGATAAGTGGGTTGAGGACCTGCCCTGCTCTGACCTATGCCAGGGACCTTTGCTAATGATGGGAGGTGCATCTGCCCCTATTGGCCAGTGTGTGCCCACCATAAAGTCCAGCAGCCCTGAGTCAATAAGCTAAGAGCTGATGTCTAGTTGCCCAGCCTGGGTTACCTGGGATAGCTCTATTGAGAGAAAGCTGGCTGTAAAACCAACCAACCTGCCAAACATACTGAGAATTGCTACACTTAATGTAGGTTCACTGACAGGACACAGTTTGGAAGTGGATGACATGATGATACAGAGGAGGCTGAACATCCTATGTACCCAAGAGATGGGATGGAAGGGCAGTGCAGCAAAGCCACTTGGCTTGGATCCAGACTCTACTACTCAGGAGGGGGACAGGTTAGAAATGGTGTAGGAATCGTGGTGAGAGAGAAGCTTAAAAGGCAGTGAGGGGATATCATCAGAATTAATGACAGACTCATGGCACTCAGACTCCAGTGTAATGATAGGGCAGTATTCATAATCTCAGCCTATGCCCCACAGCAGAGTTGTGATAGTGAGTAAAATAGTGCATTCAGACAGCAGTTGCAGGACCTACCAGATAAAACAGGACAACATGAACTGGTGGGTGACTGGAATGCACATATCGGGACAGATGGAACAGGATATGAGGACTGCCTGGATCCAAATGGATGGGGCAACAGGAATAAAGAAGGAGTAGCCATTCTAGACTTCTGTCTGGCAAATGGCTTGATAGTAGCCAACACATAGTTCAGAAAGAGAGACGGTCACAAGATCACATAACAGAGTAGCCAACATGCAACTCAGGTAGACTTCCTCCTAGTAAGGAAAAGGCACTGGGGTAGTATCCATGACTGCAAAGTCATCCCCAGTGAATCAGTCAGCTCACAGCATAAACCACTAGTTGCCACAATCAGCTGCAAGCAGTGGTCAGAGAAGGCTCTAAGGTCAACAGAGACCAGGCTGAAGACCTGGAAAATGACTGGAGAAAAAGTACAACAGTTCAAGGAATTACTCAGGGTACTAGCACCCCAAGAAGACAAGGAAATAGGTAGAGTTTAACAAGAATGACAGCACCTATAACAGCATGTGTTAGAACTACAGAAAAGATATGTGGCCAAGCCAGGTTTGGAAATAAGGTACATAAGGAAAACTGGTGGTGGAATGCAGATGTCCAGGACGTCATCAAAAGGAAAAAGGAATACAGGAAGAAGTGGGAGACAGAAAAAACTGACCAGGCTAGGAAGGACTACAAAGAAGCTAAGAAAGAAGTTGCAATATCAAAGAATAGGGCATTGGAGGCACTCTACCAACTTCTGGAAAGTGATTCAGTAAGTGGCACAAAGAATCTATATCAGGTTGCAAGGCAAAGACAGAAAAAGGAGATAGTCAGACACCCTTCATAAGGGATGCCAGCAACAACCTGCGCACCAGTCCACAGGATATCAAAGGCAGATGGAAGGAGTATTTCAAGCAGCTTCTGAATGAAGAAAACCCCACAGAAGCTGTACTGCTCCAGAAACAGCCTACAATGAGAGAAGAAGAGGAGCCCACCTTAGAAGAAGTAATAACAGCACTAAGGAAGATGAAGTCAGGAAAAGCAGCTGGCTCAGATGAGGTCACAGCATATATGATAAAAATGCTAAGTAAGATAGGGGAGAGATAGCTCCTGAGGGGACTAACAGCACTGTTGTGAGAAAGGTGTATTGCAGATGACTGAAGAATAAGCATACTCATGCCAGTGAAGAACAACAATAACAACAAAAGAAATTTGTTTGATAAGGCACCAAAAATGACCAATAAAAGTTCAAAGGTGACAATATGAGCAAGTAGCTGCACCATAAGCCCTACACGTGAAACAAAATTCTCACAAAGAGCATGTTGCTCCAGTCTCTTTATTGTTAAGTGCTTTCTTCCCCACTATACACCTCAGGGACTTCCTCAGAACAAGAAACAGAAGAAATTACATTGCTCCAAGTCAACACCCTTTATATGCAATTAAACAATCAATTAATCAATTATTCTCCCACAATTTTAAAGACATAGACACTAAAAACATGTGTACTTTAAATATACACACAAAAGAATTTAGAAAAAGTTGAATTTTACATTATTAAAAATAATATACAAAAATATAATAAAAATTCAGTTATTTAAAGCTCTTTTTCTTAGAACAGGAACCGGGGAAATATGGTCATTTAACCCTGGTTCAGCAGTGGCATTTAATCTAATAATCCAATAAAACTCTCTAAAATCAACATGAAGCTCCCACCAACCCCCTCTAAAATTCCGTGGGACAACTTCTAAAATGCTAAACTTAAATCTTGTATCTCCCTCACATGCTAGTGTGTGCCTATACAGTGCATTATTTACATTCCCCTTATTAATGGCATAAAGGTGTTCATATATTCTGGTCTTAAAATTCTTTTCCGTTTTGCCAATATAATAATATGAACATGTTTGGCAAACTGAAATATATATAACACCTGTCGTGTTGCAATTACTCTTGTGTAGAGGAATGCCCCTACCATGCTCAGCTATCAGGGCCACATCACTATCTAAGATGTAGGGGCATTGATTGCAACTACCACATTTAGTAGTTCCTTTGATAAACATAGTCTTGTTTAAGAAAGTGTGCTCAGTCAAATATTTAAAATTCCTCCCAGCTTTATATATAAAGCTTGGTGTCTTACCAAGTATGCGAAAAATATCAGTTTCCTTTGAATATATGCCAATTCTTCTTTATAATGTCCCTCGATGCACGTTTACCTGAACCATAAGGGATGACCATACTAGTGTCAAAATTGACCCTATTAGTGTGTTGACGATCCCTTTTTTGAATGGTCACACCTCTTCCCAATAAGGGTTATATTTTGAACCCCATCCTTCCATCATTCCTTTTGCTACTTCTTCAAGAAGTCCTTTTGGGTATCCCCTTACCTTAAACATTTCTGTTATGTTAGAAACTTCTTCCAAGAAGGTGTCATATGTCGAACACATTCTCATAGCCCTTACCAACTGCCCCTTATAGATGTTTCTCTTCATATGAAAGAGGTGACTACTCTGAAAATCAAGGTAGCTGTTGGAGAAGGTGCCTTTCCGAAATATTCTAGAGGCAAATTTTTTGTTGGATGTGTCCTTAGAAATAATCACATCCAAATACTCTATTTTCTCACTAGAATGTTTGGCTGTAAATTTAAAAAATACACATATCTGATTGATGTGGTCCAAAAACCCATCAAGGTCCACATTTGAATCATTCCATAAAATAAACACATCATCCAGAAAGTGATAATATGTACACCATAAAGGTTTGAAAGCACTTGTGAAGATGTATTTCTTTTCCCATGCATATAAAACCAAATTGGCATAAATGGGGGCACATGTTGCCCCCATTGCTACCCCTTGTGTTTGCCCATAGTCTTCGCCTGCAAATATAAAATAATTATTGGACAGAATGTGGTCCATAACAGCCTTCAAAAAGTTCAACATAGTATCAGAAAATGTAGTGAGTTCTCTAACGGCTTCATAGAATAAATCCAATCTCCTCCTTGTGGGGGATAGTAGTGAATAAGTTCACTATATCAACAGTGGAAAAAATAACGCTATCATTGTACCAAGACTCATTAAATTTTGACAGAAAGTCCCAAGAGTCCTTTAACAAATAGTCCACTAAACCAATCATGCCCTTAAGAATTCTATCTAAAAATGTACAAAGGGTATATGTGGAACTATTTTGTGCTGAAATAATGACCCTAAATGGGGGATCATCTATGCACTTATGTACTTTTGGGATGCTAAAAGCTGTTGGGATAAGTGGATGTTCATAAGTCAGGAAGTTAAATAAATCCTCTGAAATGGCTCTTTGTAACAGCGAATCTTCTAAAAATAGTTGGATTTTTCTATGTGCTGACATGACTTCATTTCTAGATGCAACCTGATATTTCTCATTGTCAGCAAAAATCGTTGTAAGATTATTAATATAATCAATACTGTTAAACAAAACAACCCCCCACCCTTACCGGGTTTCATAATTCGTAGCTCTTTGTTTGTTCTAAATTGTTTAAGTAAAGTGTGTTCTTCTATACTCAAATTAAAATGTTTTACAAGCCTAAAGTGCTTAAACTCATTCTGAATATCTACTTCACAAGATTTTTCAAAAGCTAGAATAAGGGGGTGCAATGGTGGATTAAAACAACTTTTCTTTTTCAATTTAAATTTTTCTTCCTTTCCAGGGAGATCCTGTCCCTTAAACAAAATTTTAAAATTTAGTTTCCTAGTAAATAACTTCAACTCAGTAATAACATCCACCATGTTCAGTATTTTTTAAATTTACAGCCAAACATTCTAGTGAGAAAATAGAGTATTTGGATGTGATTATTTCTAAGGACACAATCAACAAAAGATTTGCCTCTAGAATATTTCGGAAAGACACCATCTCCAACAGCTACTTTGATTTTCAGAGTAGTCACCTCTTTCATATGAAGAGGAACATCTATAAGGGCCAGTCGGTAAGGGCTGCGAGAATGTGTTCTACATATGACACATTCTTGGAAGAAGTTTCTAACATAACAGAAATGTTTAGGGTAAGGGAATACCCAAAAGGACTTCTTGAAGAAGTAGCAAAAAGAATGATGGAAGGATGGGGTTCAAAATATAAGCCCTTATTGGGAAGCGGTGTGACCATTCAAAAAAGGGATCGTCAACACACATATAGGGTCAGTTTTGACACTAGTATGGTCATCCCTTATGGTTCAGGTGAACGTGCATTGAGGGACAGTATAAAGAAAAATTGGCATATATTCAAAGGAAACTTTGACATTTTTCACACACTTGGTGAGACTTCAAGCTTTATATACAAAGCTGGGAGGAATTTTAAATATTTGACTGAGCACACTTTCTTTAACAAGACTATGTTTATCAAAGGAACTACTAAATGTGGTAGTTGCAATCAATGTCCCTACAACTTAGAGAGCGACGTGGCCCTGATAGCTGGGCATGGTAGGAGCATTCCTCTACACAAGTGTAATTGCAACACGAGAGGTGTTATATTTATTTCAGTTTGCCAAACATGTTGATATTATTATATTGGCAAAATGGAAAGGAATTTTAAGACCAGAATATATGAACACTTTTATGCCATTAATAAGGGGAATGTAAATAATGCAGTGTATAGGCACACACTAGCATGTGAGGGAGATAAAAGATTTAAGTTTGGCATTTTAGAAGTTGTCCCACGGAATTTTAGAGGGTGTTGGTTGGAGCTTCAGGTTGATCTTAAAGAGTTTTATTGGATTATTAGATTAAATGCCACTGTTGAACCAGGGTTAAGCGACCATATTTCCCTGGTTCCTGTTCTAAGAAAAAGAGCTTTAAATATCTGAATTGTTATTGTATTTTTGTATAATATATTATTTTTAATAATGTCAAATTCAACATTTTCTCAATTTTTTTGTGTGTATATTTAAAGTACAAAGGTGTTTTAGTGTCTATGTCTTCAAAACTGTGGGAGAATGATTGATTAATTGATTGTTTCATTGCATATAAAGGGTGTTGACTTGGAGCAATGTACTTTCTTCTGTTTCTTGTTCTGAGGAAGTCCCTGAGGTGTATACTGGGGAAGAAAGAAGCGCTTAACAATAAAGAGTCTGGAGTAACATACTCTTTGTGAGCATTTTATTTCACGTGTTGGGCTTATGGTGCAGCTATTGCTCATATTGGCACCTTTGAAGTTTTATTAGTGTACAGGAACAAAAAGGACATCCACAACTGTGGGCAGTACAGAGGCATCAAGCATCTATCACATTGCATTAACGTTCTGGAGAGATTGATTGATAAACAGATACATAGAGTAGTAGAATGCAAGATGGCAATGAGCAGTTCGGATTCAGATCAGGATGCAGCACAACTGACCTGATGTTTGCTGTGAGACAGATACTTGAGAAGTAGCTAGAGATGAGGAGAGAGTCCAACTGGGAATTCCTAGAGAATGCATATGACAAGCTCCCAAGAAAGCTGATCTGGGCAGTACTGTGGTGATTTGAAGTCCCAGAAACATTGGTAGAATTAGTGTAGGCTATGTACAAAGACCCAATTACTCAAGGAGGAACAGTGTTTGGTCTCATAGATGGGTTCCCAGTGTGAGTGGGTGTAAACCAGTGTTCAGCTCTGAGCCCACTGCTGTTCAACCTTGTGATGGACTACATTAGCAAACAGATTGGAGGGGACAGATCGACAAAGTTGCTGTATGCAGATGATGTAGCATTACAGGCAGACTCTGAGCTAGCACTTCAGCAAAGGATAGGAGAATGGAATATAAAATTGAAGGCACTTAGGATGAAGCTAAGCAGAGATAAGACAGTGGTAATGGCAACAAACTGGGGAAATCAGAAGAAGTTAAGAAAAGAGATAGAAGGGAAGATAATGGAACAGGTAAACAGATTCAAGTATCTGGGAGGGGTGGTTGATGAGAAGGGAAGTCTGAATGAAGAGGTCAAAGCTAGTATCAGAGAGGCTGCAGCCAAATGGCATGAAGTGTCAGGTGTAGTCTTTGACAGAAGAATGCCAAAGAAGCTGAAAAGTAAGATGTACAAGACAGTGGTGAGACCAGTACTACTGTATCTTACAGAAATCTGGGCAGTAAAGGCAGAGCAGTTAAAGAAGCAAGAGGTGATGGAAATGAAGTGCCTGAGAAGGGTGGTAAGATGCACACTGTGGGAGAGACAAAGAAATGAGGGCATAAGAGCAGAAGCCAAAGTAGCTCCAATTGCAGAAAATATCAAAGAGAACAGATTACAGTGGTTCGAACGTGCAGAAAAGCAAAAGACAATCTGGTGAGAAAGATTTGGGACAGACAGGAAGAAAGTAAGAAGAAGTGAAAATGTCCAGCAAAAAGGTGGATGGATTGTGTGAAAGAAGATCTGTGACAGTCAGGCATGAGTGCTGAAGAAGGCAGGAATGTGGCACTGAATCGCGAGAGTTGGCGACAGTTAACAGGATATCCCGACCCCATGTAGAAAAAAAATGGGAAAAAGGGGGCTGATGATGATGATGATGATGATGACTCCAGGCTTAGTACTATCCTTATAAATGCAGGAATTGCCACAGTTTTATTTCAGGGCTGACTCTGTCTGATGCAAGCAGTACACAGCCAGTACATGGGGATGTAAAGGTTGTGTGAGTTGCCTGCTTTCCATGTTACTATATGTATGTGAGTAGGAGGAAGGTTTTATGCCCCTAGGTGGTGACTGAGTGTGCTATATGTTGTCTCTTAGCCAATGCAAGCGCATACTGAGCGCACCTACGTCTGACTCCTCACCTGGCTGTGGCTGTGGTGACCTTGGCATTGATGGTGGGATGTGTGCCCCTTCCCTTTGCTGATCCTGGTGAAGTTGTTTCCTAAGGATTATGTTGTGTATCATGGGACATACTGTAAATATTTCTGTACATATCCATGGATTTTAATGCAGGGCTCCCCATATGCATCTAGGCAATGGATCCATGACTTCAGCAGCAAAAGCACACAGTCTATGATATTTCTGGTTTGAGCATTTGCCTCATGGTGTTCTTCTGTGGGCGTGTGTTAATTTCTGATGGGTGTCATCAGCACGGTTACAGTGCATAGCCTGCATCTCCCCAGTAAATGACCCTGTGGTATATTCTTCCTATCAAACATCTGGTACAGTTGGGAGGTGTACCAGATATGTGAGCCCTGGTAACTGCTAGGGGTGCCAGCACACATGTTCAATATGATTCCCGTGGTATTACACACGACTTGACAATTAATACAGTGATAGCTCTTTCTGTTTATGTAGAGACTACGCTGTTCCCTAGGTGGTGCCTTCATTTATATATGTGTGCAATCTATGGCATCCTGTACTTCAGGGTAGTGTACTACATGGCAGAACCCCTGCATATTTCTGGCCCTCTCCTCAGAACTAAAAGGAATATATATGTTGTTACTGGCAGGTTAGAGCACAGCATTCAAGCACTGGTGGGCGATCCTGGATGCTGATGCCTGTGACACCCCCTGCATGTCCCCTGTTGGTCTCTGGAAGGTACCTGTAGCTATGATTCTAAGGGCTGCACATGCATTTCTCTTCACTGGGATGGGATCCCCTCAGTTGACTCTGAATTGAGAATGGCAGAGGTCACAGAGTTCCTGTAGTGTGTCCCTGTCCATCCTATAGTGCTCTACAATTTTCACATCATATAGTTTGTGAAAAGTTAAACAAGGCCTGAAAACTCTTCTCCTTCTAAGTCTAGGCCTATTGGCAGCAGCAGTACCATTGGCTTCAGCCTGTAGCACATACAACTGAATTAAAGCAACAGCAGCCCCTAACATTCTGTTTGTGTAGACTGCTTCCCATGTCTATATTCCAAATGTTTTGTAATTCACAGGGAAAAGCAGCATGGAGTCTACACAGGTACCTTATAGCTGGTTCAATAGCTCCACCATGCTGGATTGCTTAATTAGCATGCAGTCAGCTGCTTATGCTGCAACTAGCATGCCACAGTGTTTACCTTGTTTGTGTGGGGGTGCGCGCCTGTACATAGCACTTACTGTATCTAAATTTTGTTGCTACTGTGTACACAGTAAAAATCACCATGTACGTTATGAATCCCCCCTTAAGACATTTGAGGCAATTTTCATAATTTTAATTAATTTATCAAAGAATTCATAAAGATGAAATTGCACATGCACTATAACAAATAACGCTATTTCAAATCACAGTTCAACCCTAACTGAAAATCAGCTTGGTTTCCTACTTTATTAAATAGTTCTCTGTGTTGTCAGTATGAAATTTAAGGACAACATGTAAAACTTTACATATCACATGATTAATAACACATGAATGCTGTCTGTTTACATGTTAGCCAATAGAGTTGAAAGGAGAATTGCGCTGTATGCCCCTCATATAGTCCATAATTCTGGTTATATATTTTCAGTTAGTTGTTCTGATATACTACTTGTAAAACAATCACATCTAATGCCATGCACAATATTTGTCATATGACAAGTAGAAAACTGGTTTATGAAATGTTTATAAACATTAGTATTGCCTTAATTAGTTTATGTTTATTTGAAATAATGCTTTGAAGATTTCTAACATGTTATAAGAGAAAAAAATGGTATTTGGTAAAATAGCTTTCAAAGTTTTGACATGTTTAATTTCATAATATTATTGCAACTATACAGTGGAGATATTGAAAAAAAAACAGTTTATTCTTCCTTCCATCAATTTTTTGGTAACCCACTTTGTCCTTAACAGGGTTGTGGGAATGACTGTGCTTAAACCATCAACCAGCTGGCATAAAACACTGAAACCTGTTATGGACAGGGTACCAATGTATCACAAAATGCACTTTCCTCACACAGTTGCACATGAAACTCACACTTGCAGGCAATTTGAGGAATAACATTTCACTTACTGCTTATGTTTGGGAAGTGGGTGTAAACCACAGCATGCAGAGAAAATACAGATGGATGCAGGAAGGATTTGTGGACTGCCTATGGAAGGCAACCCAGATGAGAATTGAATCAGAGATCCTCTTGCTGGTTTTGTGAAAAAAAATGTGTGCATTGGTACTCCTTTATCTTGACATATTTTTTCTGTAAAGGAAAATAATAGTGTAGATTTGTAATAGATTTACTGTGTATACCCAGATCCATGTATGTGGTAGTCCATTTGCAGTATAGTACTGAACTACAGTTTATATCAATGAAGAAGTGACTATTCTATTCTCTTTTGGTAGTGGCAACAGTAAAGGCTTATAAGTGGGTAGGTTCTGCTTGGTAGGACCATAGTAGAGGCTCATTTTTTGTATGTATGTATGTATGTATGGAAATATGCATGTTTGTATCTATGCAACTATGCATGTATCTATGGGAAGGGATTGTAAAAGAATCCTATGTTACATGTCACGTTTGTCCTCTGATCCAGTGATCAAGAAGCATCAATCCTCCCACAGTGGGGAATGTTCACTGTGAGAAAAATAGACGCACACAGTATTTTCAGATGTAGCCCTCTGCACTTAGTACAGTTTCCCTTAAGATCACACAGAATGCATACTCCAGTCCTGGGGCTGGGCATTCTCTTCAGGCCCCAAATAAGACTCCTCATTGACCACTATAGAGCTGAGTCCTTATCAGGGTGTTCCAAGCCAAACCCTTCACCACCCTCTCTGTGAAATCAGTGCTCTCAGTGTCCCTGTTCACAGTAGCTGTCACACACAAACTCTCTTTGAGATTTAATTTGCACACACACACACACACACACACACACACACACACACACACACACACACACACACACACACACACACACATATACACACAGACACGCACACGTGTGCGCTCGCATACACAGACACAGACATCTGGGAAAGGCTGGCACAACTTACCCGCTCTGCCACTCCACCCAGACTATAAGGTAGATTTGCTGCCACCAGAACGCCCAAAGCTAGCTACTTTAAGGCTCTTATCATGGTACCCAATTACACTTGGCAAAATGAATAATTATGGAAATGGTAGTTTTTAACCAAGCAGCAAGACTTCCAGGAATGTGGATCCACAGTGCCACTAAATAAATGCAAGTACTTTCAAAGGCTAAATAATTTCTAAAAGACCAGCCCCAATGAAAGGTTTAGATATAGTTAATAATAAATAATAAGATACATGAAAGTACTGAATATCTGTTTAAAATAAACACCAAAGTTTCAATCACATGAAATATAAAAAAACAGCACAGACGGAAAGAATTAGACAGATACAGAAAAAACAACATTTAGCTGATTTCACTATATTTTTTAACTGACTGAAGAATGACTGTTCCCTAGTTACTTACTAAAGCAGAGCAAGATGAAAGTGGATGAGTGTCTTGTCAGGTCCAAAAATAGAGTGCAATCCTCACATCTCTCACTACTATCAAATTTAAATTCAGTCATGGCTACAGAATGACATCACATCTGTTCACCTGACTCTGCACTTCCCACACTATCCTCTCACTAGAAAATGAGCCAGGATCTGGCATTGATGTGTCAAAATATACACATAGAACTTTAGCTAATGTTAGTACAGTACCTGGAAATTGAAAACAATTCCAACACTTCCACCCTTCCTGTAAAAACTAACAAGCCATTCTCTAGCACCCTGGGTAGTAATTAGTTCACCACTAAGGACAATAGAGCAGGATCCCAGCCTAAGGTTTTCACAGACATTGCGTCTCTTGCTGCCTTAAGACCTGTGAGATAAAATAATTATGGCCAAAACCAAGTCATATAATTTTAAGCTATTTTTTCTTAAGGTTAGCTCCATTGAGCTTAATGCCTTCTCTTCCAGTATCATCTGTTAAAATATATACATTTAATCAGCTGCAATAGTACAGTCTGACTTACATGTATATTTCTTTCTGTCCAGCAGGACCCACTGTTGATACATTTTTAATACATGCAACTTTACAAATGCATTTTTAGCACAAGCAACTGTAAAAATCAGTTTGATATTCAAATGACATATAATTCTTTACAAAACTCCAGATAGCTATGAAGGCATATTGTTACACATGCACTGCCCTACTCCCCCTGGCACAGCTGGCTCTACCTCACATCATCACACTACACTTTTCCAAATTTTTGCAGTAATTAAAGGGGTGATATAAAGCTATTAGATTAATTAAAGGGAAGCTATATCAAACAGCATTTACGTGTTATGAAAAGGTGGCAGTATACCACCTGGGCACAGAGGGGCACATGCCTAAGATATGAAATTGCATGCCCTAATGACTTTTTCAGTCTCTGGAGGAGTTAAAAACAAATAAAAATCTCCTTTTTCTAGTGCAGTGGTCCATGGTCAGCAGCCGCCATCAAATAATTTTTGGATATGATAGCCATTTCCAACTGCATGTTTTATTATCCATTTCAAGAGGTGAGTAGAGAACTGAGACTGAAACTAGCTAATTCCCCAGTACAGTGGCAATGTATCCTGGAGTTACAGTCCTGCTCAACCCCCATTGCCCTAAAGCCATATAGCAATAGCTGCAGTGATGGAGTAGACAGCACATCTCTCAATGCATTTCATTGCATTCACTTACTGATCAGCCTATACATATCACCAACTACATGCCGCATTCCAAGGATTGCTGACATTAGAGTAGTGTTACAATGGGTGGCTGGAGCAGATGATTATTGATGTTGGTGACAGTAGAAAGGAAATACAGATTTATTCAAGCAGGTAATAATTAACTGAATTCAAATATTAGGCTACTTCTGTCTTTCCCACAGATAAAGAAATTGCTAACCCTGGATTTTTTTTTCCTTTTTCTATTTTATTTTGCCATGTCTTTTTTATCCTAACTGTTGCCAAGCTGCTTAAAGCTTTAAGATAAATGTGCAACCGTGATAAAAGAGTATAAGCATATTGAATCTGTATACTTACGATCACACATTTATTTGTCACTCTCAGTGTATACAATTTAAATTTGCAAAAAAAAAAGCTCTAAACCTGCTAGTGCAAGACTCAGTGAGCCCATAAAATCAAGGGTAGATTATAATTATCACTATTTTGTGCTTCAAACATAGGTACAATAGCAGGTTTTGCATTAGCATGCATTTTGTGAAGAATATGAAGTGCAGAACTCAAATTCTTATCATTATTTAGTGAGTTCTATCCACAAGATTTGCCAAAAATGGCAGATTTTATGAATAATGTGCTAGAAATATGAGACACTGCAAAATCAGGGATAGTTGAGAAAAAAATACCATAAGACAGAGCGAGATAAGTGAAATTGTATGTGGTAGCATTTACAAAAAAATAATTATCCAAGCAAAATGGAGATGTTCAGGAGAGGTAAACTTACTCATACCCTTGAAGGCATGGAAGATAAGGAAAAGAGTGAAGAGCTTCTGTGTGTTTATATATATATATATATATATATATATATATATATATATATATATATATATATATATATATATATGTGTGTGTGTGTGTGTGTGTGTGTGTGTGTGTGTGTGTGTGTGTGTGTGTGTGTGTGTGTGTGTGTGTGTGTGTGTGTGTGTGTGTGTGTGTGTGTGTGTGTGTGTGTGTGTGTATGTATGTGTGAGTACAGATTAATAGTCAGTTATGACACAGAACAACTCAAAGTACATTTCAGGCTCTAAACTTCACAAGGCAAACCAATAACCAGGCTAGATTACTCCTAGCTATATTGCTTATTGCTGACTGAGGTTGCTTTTTTAGGTGGGGATGTTGCTTGGCTTTCCTGCCCAGACCCCTGTACTTTTACAACTGAAGGTGTTTGTCTCAGTCAGTAATGTTTGATAAGCTGGGTGCGTTGTAAAGCAAATTATGGAATATCTGGGGTGAAAGTAAATATAAAATACAGATGTTAACCCTGCTGTGATCTCCTTTCATAGTTGTTAGTAAATGTTCTACATTATGACCTTTTGTTCCACATTGTCAGAATATTCTGCATTTTTAAGATGGAAGGTTGACTATGGCTATAGGCTGTTTAATGCTTTTGTCTGTTGCTGCTTTGCATGGAATGGTATTTATGATGCTAACATATTCCTACCTGTATTGCTTGATTCTGACTGAAGTCACTTTTGGGGGAATTGTTGCTTGGCTAACCTAATGGGGCCCCTCAGCTTTTTAAACGAGTTGTTTCTCTCAAGAGTTTGTTGTATTTGAAGAGGTTGGTATATGGTAAAACAAGCTACCCCACTGTTTATATTATAATGGCTTGGTGACATATTGTTTGTCTTGGGAACAATACAAAAACAGAGTATTATTTTGCAACCAAATAGTTGTACTGGCAAGG
>NC_056730.1:616746853-616845716 GCF_019279795.1 Protopterus annectens
TGCATACAGCTTTCCAGTATTGTATCAAACTATCCTCTGCAGTTACCAGTGTTGGCTCCCAGGCTCATGAGTCTCCCACACCCTGTCTTCTCCAATCCTTATCAACTGATGACATTAGCCTGCAGGAGGGTAGATAATGTATCATAACTGTGGTATGAAGGAGGAGAGGCTTAATCACAACTTACTACTTATGTACCATATTGATATGGACATTAAGTTAGATACAGTACGCTGGTTCCACAAATAACTTTGTAATCACAATTTCTATGTAAAATCAACTCTTCTTTCTCATTACTAGCCAAAATCAAATAAGAAGTGCCACAAGTTCCACTGTATTTGGCATTCATTAGACCTATCATTGAGTGCAATGCCCCCTTTGGTATGTACCTAACCAGGCATATCCAGCAACTGGAGCATCCACAGAGGTTCCTCACTAGAAGAATACAGAGTGTAAGTAATATGTCCTATGGAGACCACCTTGAAGCCCTATCCATGTATTATGTCTCCTACAGGCTTTTAAGGGGAGATCTATGCCTGGCATACAGGGCAATGTCAGACCCCACTCTGATGGACATCCTGCATATCCATAAAACAAACAGTACCAGAATTACCCATTCTAAAGACTTAAAACTTCCCTGTGATATAAATAGGACCTGCTGGAGAGATAGGTATGTATCACAGAGATTACCCCATCTATAGAGCAGGCTCCCCATCCACGTGAAGCAGAGTTGCTCCCTAATCCAATTCAAGTGCAACTTGGACAATTGGATGGGAAACCGGAAATTCATCCCTGGTTTGGCACCTGTGTCTCTGATGCAAACAGGAAACATGTAAATGGTTCATCTCCCAGGCCTATGCTTACACATATTAAGGGTATCAGAACTTGTCAGAGATATATGCATGGCTAGGCTTATAAAAGCCCTTGCAATCATTATCCTAGTAAACACCTATGAACCTATGAACAAGGATCCATCTTTGCCCCTCTTCTGTTCCCTGTCAACATAAATAAACTAAGATTGAACTTAGCCCACCTTCCCCTACTTCTTTACTTACACAATTATCTTACTGCATTTTCTTGCACAATTATTTCACTGCATGTACTTGCACAATTATTTCAGTGTATTTATAAACAGTCTGCCTTGCAGAATTATTTCATTCTATTTAGGGTTGGAAGCAGGCTTAATGATTAAGGTACTTACCTCACAAGGACATGGTACAGGATTTGATTCTTACTTCTGATCAGTCAGGTTATTGGCTAGACATGCAATAGTCTGCAGACCATCTAGTATTTACTTATGAACAAATAAACAGTCTGTCTTACACAAGTATTTCACTGAACTGAATCTGAATATAGCTTATTTAAATTAATACTTTGTCAAAACGACTTATTTCAAATATCTGAAGGGAATTAATTTGAAACCTTTGGAAATTCCAGACAGAAGCAAATGTTCACTCTCATTCCTTCATTTTCTTAAGTTATTTCCTGTTCTTTCTGCACTTTATGTTAAAAAAATTGTACAGTCTACTGCTGCTTCAAGTAGTTAATTGCAATGAATTACATTGTATCTGTTAGTTGTAGGGCTGCTGTAGGTAGCTTGGTCTTGTTGCACTTGAGCTCCAAACCAGCTATTCTACATTTAGAAGTTTTTTTTCTCTACTCTTGTGGCAGACGTTTGCTGATCTAACCTGCCTGAGTTGGGATTACTGCTGGAAGGCTTATTGTGTGCTCTTCTGATTGGTAGTTATCTTACAACCTGTTTTCTTTGCTCATATTTAAACCTAGCATTTGTGATGGCTTTGTCATAGATATTCAGAGATGCTTGTTTTTTGGCAATCTGCTTTCACCTGGAGCAATCCAGTACTAAGAAGACAACAAAAGTGTTTTTTTTTTAACTTCTTTTATAAACTGTGACTGTATTTTGGCAGTTTCTTAAGTTATTTGCTGTCTTCTCTGCACTTTATTTTAAAAAATTTAGTGTCTACTGCTTCTTTAAGTGATTAATTGCACTGTATTATACCGTATCTGATAATTGTAGGGTTGTTTGTAGGTAGTTTATGAGACTTGTTACACTTGGGCTCTAAACAAGCTATTCTACATTAAGAATGTTGTATTCTGTACTCTTGTAGCAGATGTGTGCTGATCTAATCTGTCTGAGTTGGGGGTTGCTGGTAGAAAGCTTAATGTGTGCTTTACTGATCTGTAGTTAGCTTACACTTTGTTTCTCTTTGCTCGTATTTAAGCCTTGCATTTGTGTGGTACTGTTCTTTGCATAGTGTAGTTAGTACTGCCCTATATAGACACAAAGGCCTTGAAGCTCAGTTTTTAGCTGTCAGTGAAACCCTTCCAAGCTTTTCTGATGCTCTAGAAGCAACTCAGTTGCACTCTGAGCAGTGTTGCCTTATTGATTAACCTTAGACTACATAAGATATAGGCCCTTCTTGACGTCTTGGAGCTACCAGCAAAGTCTTGTCAAAATAACCCATCCCCTTTCCTAATAAAACATATAGTTAGAAACTGGTATCAAGGAAGGGCAGTTTCCCATCATCTCTGTGGCTGGTCTCATGGGCATTGCCATCCTGAGGCAATGTAGTAATTGTCTTATGTATACTGACAACCACTTACACCTAAAACAAACACTTTATGTGACAGATGTAGTTACACTATAAAATTGGAGGCAAGACAGTCACATAAGGAAAAATCAAATAACAAATAGGTTGTCAGCACACACACACACACCACTTCCCAGACTAATTATGAACATAATACATAAACCCACATATGCAGAGAAACTCTCTAGTAACTTACCAAAAGCTCTGAGGCCTAACAAATGGAAGCCACTTAAACACACAATAATGCAAAAAAACAACCACAACATGTAATAACACACACAGCATTGTCTCCATAAATAATCCCACACTGCATAACACTACAAATCCTAATGTATTGGCTATAGGAGACTCCATAGTGAGACACATGGATGTTCCCCTCACCAGGCTGGATAAGGAGCTGGATACGTTATCTGTCTGTCATGTGCCAGGATCCATCAAGTCACTCAAGCACTCAGGTCACTCAACCACAAGTACCAGTGTGACTCTGTGATAGTCCATGTTGGGGTGAATGACTTGAGATGTACCTCTCAGGACTATATGAAGACAGACATGAATGAGCTTTCAGATTATGTGTCACAGGCAGACATAAGCCTCACCTTAAGCAGCATTGTACCTTCTCCAGTGATGATGCCACAAAATAAAAAATGATTGACTTTAACAATTGGCTTAGCTTCTGGTGTCAGTCCAAGGGGGTCTAATATCTGTCAGGCTGGAAAGACATGGTTGACAGGCAACACTGCTTTTCCAGAGATGGTCTGCACCTGTTTCTTCTATATTTTAGATACTAGCAAAGGCATTAGCCACCTCTATTTTACATTTTTTAGGCAGTGTCAAAATATCCAAGCTCTCAATGTAACAACATCCTCTCTAGATAAACTGAAGATACTGCCGCTTAATGTTAAGAGTCTAAACAAGAAACTGCACTCCCTGGAAGCACTCCTCACCTTGGAAGATGCTGACATCTGTGCAGTCACCAAAATATGGTTCAAAACCACAGAAAGCACCCCGGCCATGCAGGGCTACAATGCCTTTGATACATTCAGATCACAAACTAAGTGTGTATCCATCATCAAGGACAATTGCACCTCAAGACTGGTCAAACAGTAGGACTCTCTCAGCTTACTCCATGTCTAATTAACTATAGGCAAACCCCCCTACCACATCATAGCTAGCTATACGTCCCCCATTATGAACCAGGAAAAGCATACCACATACTTGGACTTACTGGAGTCACTTGATATACAGCCCAGCACCTTATTCACGGGTGATTTTAACTATTCTTCCATCGAGTGAGAAACATACATGACCACAAACATGCTGGCTCAGAGGCTCTGGACTTTGTCAGTGCAAATGTTTTGGAATAGCTAGTTAGCACTTCCACAGGGGGCTTAAATGTCCCTGACACAGTACTCACTAATATAGGGAAGCACTGCACACCCCCCCCACCATGTGATGTCTTCCTGGTAAGATTGGACCATAAATCAGTTTCATTCAATGCAATTATAAGGCCAGATAGTCAAGCAGGCTCAAAAAACTTAAGAATTTTTTTCAAGACAAATTTTCTCCTACTAAGTGATGGTATAAGAAGTTTCAAAGCCCTTTAACACAGATAACACATACTCCTTTGCAGAGGTGTGCATCAATGTCATGTACAACCACTTAAGCAGTTGTATAGAATTGGCTGTATCTGACCAGATTAAAACCAGGTCTTGCTGAAACAACAAGCCACCCTGGTGGATCCCTAGTATAAACAGACTATACAACAACAGAAAGAAACTAATGTCCAAGAACAAGAAGGAAATATCTCAGCAGATGAAGAAATCATTCTCTAGCTTAAACAAACACATTTGAGATCTTATCATGTCCTCTAATGCTAATTACAAAGCAAAAATAGCATCTGTAGCTAAGGATAATCACAAGGCATTATTCAACTATATCCAAAGACTAAAAGGGAATACCCAGCCATGCAATAAACTAGTTGTAAATGGTACCAACCATAATCAACTGGAGGTAATAACCAACCTGCTAGCTGACAGATTTGGAGCAAACGTCACTCCCTTGTCCCCACTGGTCATCCCCCAAAGTATACCTGACACCATTCCTCAGCCTATTATCTCAAGAGATCAGGTCATCTCTGTGCTTTCCAAGGCTAAAAACATGGCAAAAATGTGACCAGGCAACATCCCAGATTGTCGGTTAAACAACTTAAAGCACAATTTAGCAGATACACTTGAATCCCTGTTTAACCACAGCCTGTGGACCAGCTATGTTCCAGTGGAATGGAGGTCAGCAACAGTAATCCCTCTGCAAAAAGGGGGACCATCAACTGACCCTGGGAATTATAGACCCATAAGCTTGACTAGCCTCATTTGCAAGGCCATGGAAAGAATCATTATGGACTTTATCAATATGGACATTAGTAATTTCCAAACTCTGGAACCAACCAAGTTTGGATTCATTAAGGGTAGATTATGCTTGTTAGACCTGGCTGACTTCTTCAAGAAAAGTTACAATGACCTGGACAAGGGGAAGACAGCACGTACCACCTACATTGACATAACCATGGCATTTGATACAATTCCCCACTCAGCATATTATAGAAAAACTCTCCATATTGGGAATTAATCTCTATTAATCTCAGACTGTTAAGCTGTGCAGTTAGTCAATTACTGAGCAGTTTGTGAAGACAGCTGTTAGTGAAGAGTTTGAGTCAGTGGACACCCATGAAAGAGAACTCACCAAAAACTCCCCCTGCTATAAAGCACGTTTTGGCGGGCTTTTCCAGCTATTGAGAACTCAGCACAGCTCCTCGTGGTGACCAGCAGTGTTCCTCTAGCAGCAGAGACCAGAAAAGACTACCTTTCCAGATTTTAAGTATTTTTCTTGGCTTTTTCAACTTTGTGCCTTCGACTACTGTTTCTGCTTATTTTATCAAAGTTTGCACTGTTTTTTCTGTGTTTATAAGTTAAAACTGTTTACTGCACTTGCTAGTTTAAGTTTTGCCTAAAAGTTAAACTACAGGCTAATACACTCAAGTGTACTAGCTTTTGATAGCATTTAATCGAAAATCATAGCATTTATTGTGTTTTCTGCTTTTCTGTAAAAAAACTTGTTAAGAACAAAAAAAAAATATCCTTGCTTTCCATACTTTGCTAAACTAGTGATCCAGAGACCAGATTTTGCTGATCCGTTCCTGTTTTCTCCATTTTCCTTATTTGGTCAAGGGGTAGTTTCTTTACTCACTAGTGGGAGTAGGGAGTACTGAACTGCCTGTTTGTCCTCAGAGGAGTGGTTTAAGGCAGTAACTTGTAGTTTATTGGCCATTTTGGGTCATTTCCTGTCTTTTCCTGCCCCTGCTATAAACGCTTAGCGGCTTTTCCAGCTATTGAGAACTCAGCACAGCTCCTCGTGGTGGCCAGCAGTGTTCCTCTAGCAGCAGAGACCAGAAAAGACTACCTTTCCAGATTTTAAGTATTTTCTTGGCTATTCGACTTTTGTGCCTTTCGACTACTGTTTCTGCTTATTTTATCAAAGTTTGCACTGTTTTTCTGTGTTTATAAGTTAAAACTGTTTACTGCACTTGCTAGTTTAAGTTTTGCCTAAAAGTTAAACTACAGGCTAATACACTCAAGTGTACTAGCTTTTGATAGCATTTAATCGAAAATCATAGCATTTATTGTGTTTTCTGCTTTTCTGTAAAAAAAACTTGAAAAAAAACAAAAAAAAATATCCTTGCTTTCCATACTTTCCTAAACTAGTGTTCCAGAGACCAGATTTTGCTGATCCCTGGGCTTTGTCTTGGTTCCTGTTTTCTCCATTTTCCTTGTTTGGTCAAGGGGTAGTTTCTTTACTCACTAGTGGGAGTAGGGAGTACTGAACTGCCTGTTTGTCCTCAGAGGAGTGGTTTAAGGCAGTAACTTGTAGTTTATTGGCCATTTTGGGTCATTTCCTGTCTTTTCCAGACCCCTGCTATAAAGCACGCTTAGATTTTTTAGCTGAGTTGCCACTGTTGCACACTGTTGCACACTAGGGCAGCCGTTAAGCAGGTTTAAACTATTCGGCTACCTAAAGTCCACTCTTCAAATTTTCCTTGAAACTACCTTCCTCGACCTATACTACTCATCTAATCAGCGTATCCTATAACTAAAAGATCATCTCTACTTGACTCTAAGTAGACTATTCTCTATCTGTTATACCTAGCACTTGCTCCTACAGTACTTATTACCTTGATACGGCACTCTTATAGATAGCACCCCAAAAGGCAACCCCCATTTCTCGGTCACCCACATCCCAATCTTTTTAAAGTTTTTGTCTATCCTTCTAGCATGTCGAGGGATTAGTTGCTAGTGTCATCTCCTGCTCAGCTGGTGAACAATATTGAGGCAATGTTACAATTGCCTCATGTACAGACAACCCTCTCCTCCTCCCACAAAACACAAATACATGCGAGAGATGCAACTATCAAACTGGAGGCTGAGCTCTCTCAACATAGGACTGGCAAGACCAGTCAGGAGGAAGGTTACCACACACACTATAGACCCAGTCTCACATAGTACCATTACAACCTCAAATCATACACATAAACACACAAAGACATACTCGGAGGCTCTGATCAAAATCTACCAAAACAGCAGAGGCCACCAAAGCAGACACCCAAAAACCACCACCTCAGAACACAACACCTGCAACACATAGACCTCACAGTCAGAGTGTCAAACAGTCACAGCCCTTAAGGCCAAACACAATGCCAGACACACTAGTCATTGGTGACTCCATAGTCAGACACACTGATGTCCCGCCACCAGACTGAGTAAGGAGAAGGTCACAGTAAGCTGTCTGTCGCTCAGGTCTCTCAACAGCAGGTACAAATATGACTCAGTCATTGTCCACGCTGGTGTAACGACCTGAGGCAGTACCTCCTTGGACTACATGAAAAGAGACATTGAGGAGCTCTCTGATTATGTAGCCCAGGCAGGTATGACCCTGACCTTGAGCAGTATCCTACCTTCACCAAGAATGATGCCACAATACAGAGATAAGATGATCAGCTTTAACAATTGGCTTAAACACTGGTGTCATTCAAAGGGGATCCAGTATCTGTCTGCCTGGGATGACATGCTGGACAAGCCACGCTGTCTTAAGGGGACGGCTTGCACCTGTCACCCTGGGATTCCGGATATTGGCAAAGGCTCTTGCCACCCCCATAGTGCCTTTTTAGGCAAGGCTCAAATTCTAAACCTACCACCCTAGAACACAAAAGGAAATAAACTAAGGGTAATGCTGCTCAATGCCAGAAGTCTAAATCTCAAAATGCGAGGCCCTTCTCAGTATGGAGAACATCGATGTCTGTGCTGTGACAGAAACCTGGTTCAAGGCTCCTGAGAGCACCCCAGCGCTATCAGGTTTTACCTCATATCATGCTCCGCCCCAAAATCAGGAAAATACCAAGAAAGGAGGGGTATCCATATTCATCAAGGACACCCACACCTCAAGACTATGATGCATCGGAGACCATCCAGGTGCAATTAACCGTAGGCAAGACTGCTCTGCAAATAGTAGCATGTTACAGGCCACCCTCACAAACTCAGGAACCTCACATGGCCTTCCTGAAAACACTAGAGGATAAATGTATCACCAAACACCATCATACTAGGTGACTTCAATTACCCAAATATAGACTGGGAACACTACTCAAGCCCAAACACCCTAGCCCAAAAGTTCCTGGAATTCATAAACTCAAATGCCATGGAACAACTAGTCACCATTCCCACAAGAGGAGATAACATACCGATCTCATCATCACGAACATGGGAGCACAATGTTCAACACCGAAGTATACCCCTCACTGGTGAGATCAGATCACAAACTAATCTCGCTGGAGGTCCTCATCCCACCCCACCTGAAATAAAAAGACCACAGTAAAGAACTTCCCAAAAGCCGACTTCACACTTCTAAAGACTAGTGTGGTCTCCTTTAAGGCCCCGGAAAACAGTACTCAAGCCGCTGAATCACTTACAAATGCCTTCTACCAGCACCTGCAGGACTGCATGGATAAGGCAATCCCAAGCAAAACAAAGACTCTTTGTAAGTCTGGTGGACCCCAGCCATAAACAAACTCTACAACAAAAGGAGGAAGCTACTACAAGATAGAGCAAAATCCTTAAAAGGTAAGACACCCTTGATCACTATAAGTAAAAAACTAAGAGCTCTCATAAAATCATCCAAAGCAAATTTCGAGAGAAAAATAGCTAAAGACTCAAAAGACAATCATAAGGCCTTCTTTAGCTATGTTAGAAACCTAGGAGGAAACTCCCAGATATGCTCAGAACTAGTTCAAAATGATGTGAAGATTACTGATCCTACAGACATTGCCAACATACTGGCTGACAGGTTCAGTGCAAACTTCTCACCCAAAGGAGAGATATCTATACCAAATGATTGCAGCCCCAAACATCTCCAGCAAGTGAGAACTGCTCTCTCCAAAGCAAAAACACAGCATCCATGGGACCTGATGGTGTCCCCGGCTGTGTGCTCCATGAACTCAATGAGGAATTAAACCCACAGCTAGGACAGCTGTTTAATCAAAGTCTTACCTCTGGATACATACCCCAGGGTGGCGCACTGCAACTGTGGTCCCACTTCACAAAGGCGGTGCCTCTAAATTACCGCCCATTAGCTTGACAAGCCTTATCTGCAAAGCCATGGAGAGGATCATAATGGACCTCATAAATAAAGACATTGGGAATTTGCAGACTTTGGATCCAACCCAGTTTGGCTTTGTCAAAGGCAGATCCAGTCACCAAAGCCATTGATGAAGGAAAGGCAGTCCATACAGCCTACTATCATTGAAAAACTCATCAGCTTAAATGTTAACCCATACATCACAAGATGGGTTGCAAACTGGCTGAGTGACAGAACCCACAGGGTCAGAGTTGCTGGCGCCATGTCAGACTCAAAGCCTGTCACAAGTGGTGTCCCACAGGGCTCAGTCCTGGGCCCACTCTTGTTTGGCATCTACTTTTCTGAAGTACAAGCAAACACAGGAGGGTTATGGCTGACAAAGTTTGCAGATGACTGCAACTGGGCGCCATAGTAGAAAACACATCTGACACAGATATCCTTCAGAAGGGTCTCACAGAAACGGATAACTGGTGCCAGAGCCACGGCCTAAAGTTAAATGCCAAAAATGCATAGTCATACAAAACAAGGTTACCCCTAGCTACCAAATAGGAGGCAATCCACTGAGCACAGAAGAAGTTATCAGGGACCTGGGGACCCAGGTTGATAGTAGTCTGTCATTCGACACCCATGTAGCTAAAGTAGTTAGGAAGACCTTCTACATTGCCCACCTTATCATGAAGGGATTCTCATCTAGATCAAGGGAGGTTATAGTCTCCTTTACTCATCACTCATCAGACCAATGATTGAGTACAATGCCCCATTTGGAATGTATCTGACCCGACACTTGCAGCAGCTGGAGAGGCCACAAAAGTTCCTCACCAAAAGGATAAAGGGTCTCAAAATCTATCCTATGCTGCCCGACTGAAAGAACTCCAGCTCTATTCAGTCGCCATCGCTGCTCAGAGGTGACCTTTGCCTAACATACAAGGCCATGTCAAACCCAGATTTGATGAATATGCTTCACCTCAAAAATCTAGATCCATCAGAGCCACGCTGGAGGGATAGATTCATCACCCAAAGACTCTATGCTGTGGAACAGAATCACATGTGAGGCAGAGCACCTCGCTGGCCTTGTTCAAGAGAAATCTTGACCAATGGATGGGAGATCGCAGATATACCCCAGGGATTACCTCAGTGTCACTGCTCGACAGAGGCACAGCAAAATAATGGGTATAGTTCCCCATACTAAAGGGGTGGCGTAAGCCACAAAACGATGGGCTAGGCTTGTAAATGCCCTCGGGCAGATAGCCTAGTATGAACCTATGAACCTATGAACCTATGTCACTAGATGAGTAGCCAATTGGCTCACTGACAAAACACATACTATTAAAGTGGGTGATTTCACCTCTAGAAAAAGACTAGTCACCAGTGGCATACCACAGGGTTCTGTGCTGGGCCCTTTACTGTTTGGAATTTATTCCTCAGAAGGTCTCACAAATGTAGACGGCCTGTGGCTGACCAGTTAGCTAATGATTGCAAATTGGGAGCAAGTATTGAGTTCCCCAATGATGGGAGCAATTATTGAGTCCTCCAATGATGTTACTATACAGCAGAAAGGGCTACCGCAGACAAATGGTTGGTGCTGAAATCACACATTACAGCTAATTACCAAAAAATGCATTATTATTCCCTTTCAGAAAGCTAACATCCCTGCTAATTACATTATAGACAGCATCACTCTATGTGTAGACCCAGTGGTATGGTATCTGGATACTCAGGTTGATAGCAATCTGAACTTTGACCACCACATAACCACAGTGGTAAGGAAATCTTTCTATGAGGCATATCTCATAAGTAAAAGCATTACATCTAGATCTAAGGATGCCATAATTCCATTATACTCAGCCATCATTAGACCAATAATTGAGTACAATGGGAGAAAGGAAATTCACCCTGAGGATCACGTCAGTCGCCCTGCTAGACAGGGGTCCAGGGAAGTAAATAGTATGGGAAGAAATAGCCAGGGAATTGTTATGGCTAGGCTTGTAAAGGCCCTAGGGCTGATAGCCTAGTTCCAACCTGTGAACGTATGAACAATGATCCCTTTTTGCATGTACCTCACCAGACACCTGCTCAGCTGGAGGGATCACTGAGGTTTCTCACCAGGAAAATACAGGGTACACAAAACAAGTCCTACACAGAATGACTGAAAGCCCTGTCATTGTATTTTGTCTCCTGCAGGCTGCTAAAGGGTAACCTGTGCCTGGTTTACAGGGCTGCCTCTGACCCGGCCCTGATGGAAATCGTAAATCAAACTGCATGCAGGTCACTCACTCCAGGGATCTTAACCTAACCTTTGACATAAACAAATCATGTTGGAGAGATAGATACATCCCTCAGAGATTACCACTTCTCTGGAACAAGCTTCTAATTCATGTGAAACAGAGCATCACTTTGACCCTCTTTAAATGCAACCTAGATCAATGGATGGGTGACTGCAAATTGACTGCTGAGGTGCGCCATGTCCCTTATGGACACAGGGAGTCAATATTAATTACCATAGATTCTTACCTCTGTGAACTTTGCTCACCTAACCACTGACAATTGGGGCAACTCTGGATAAATATGCCTAGGCTTATCAGGGCCCTAGAGCTGTTTGTCTAGTAACCTTCTATGAACATATGAACCTATTCCTCAACCACAACCTGGACTTGAGCTATTCCCTTTAGCCTTTTTTCCTGTTTATCCTGGCTGGGGCCTCTCAGCATCCCCAGGCTGGTTTAGCTTGGATTGGGCTGTTTCCACCACTTGGGACCTTTACTTTTATTGTACTTCTTTATGCCAATAACATGATCATATTTCAGTCTACCAAATCCTTAATGATCCTTCAAAAAAACTACATTTTGACTTTCTCAATCTTTACACTTGGTGCAGCAGCAAAACACTGTTTCTCACCTCTTCAAAAACAAAAACAATTATATTCACAATAACAACAACACAGCATTAAAAATACCATGGAATTCAGTTAGACCTATCCCCTAATTTCAACTAGCACATAGAAAACACAAGAAAAAATAAAGCCACTATTATTCTGGGCCAAGAAAATCTCTCCCCTTCTTTCGAAATACTCCAGAATACTAATTGACATTTGCATTCTACTAGGTAGACTATGGACTCCCA
Source organism: Protopterus annectens (assembly GCF_019279795.1). NCBI lineage: Eukaryota > Metazoa > Chordata > Ceratodontiformes > Protopteridae > Protopterus > Protopterus annectens. The sequence continues at coordinate 616,759,265 of NC_056730.1, forward strand.
CAAATAGCATACATCTCTAAAAGAAAAAGGACCTCTAAAATAAACTCCATGATTCAGACAACCAGCAACAAAATTTGCAGGTTCATAACTCATTTCCCACATGAGTCCAAATGGAGAGATGATAAGTCAGCAAGTATTATTGCTGAAATGGAATTCATCCTCAAGTCTTGGTGAGTACCTTCACGAGGCAGACCCTATTTGTCACAAAATCTCACCAAGATGACACTGACATACAGACTGTATTTATATAGAATAAATCATGGACAAAAGTAGGTTAAAATGAAAAAAAAGAAAGCTGGGTGCACAAAACCCGGGATAAAAAAGTGCCCAGTCCTGGTAGGGACACTGGTGCCAGGACTAGAAAAGCTGACAGTGTAGAATCCTCTAAATATGGAAACATTCCTAAAATGGGGCCAGGTCAGGCCCAGAGGGAGGATGGCCCCCCATTGCAGAAGGAAGTAGTAGTCCACAAAAATCACAAAAACTGATAGGCTGAAGAAGAGCCATAAAGATGATAAAGTGGACTATTGGGGATAGGAAAGAAAGTATGTATTGTTATTATTATGCAAAAGAAGCAGACTTTCCAGACACAAGATATACAAAACAATTAAGAGAGAAATTAGAGGAAAGTAGAATACTTCCACAAGAAAAACTGTCAGAAGCGTCAAATAAAAAAAATGTATTCATTAATACAACAGATTTATGAAAAACAGTATATAGATCAAGAAACTTTGATGCATTTGGAAAAAAAAGCATCTTAGGAAGTGAGAAAATGAAAAACATTAAAAACTAGAGATTTTTGAAAAGTCTAAAAAAGAAATATGGACATGGGAAAGAAAGAGATTTGATATGGTGCAATATTTATGCAAAGAAGAAAGCCAAATTAATCAATATAAAGAAGGCAGCCCCAAAGATATTTGAAGAGAAATACAGGCAAAGGCATCCGGATATGGAACATTTCACAATAAAAAATATCACAGAGAGGGAATGCAGAAAAGAAGATTAGTAAAGTTGAAGTTAAAAAAAAAATAGAAGTTGAAGTTATGGAGTGCCTGTGAAGTGAAGGATTTGGTGTAGAAGGTATAACACAGGCTACATCACAGCATGAATGGGGTGAGTCCACAAAGTTAGGTGAAACAGAAAGATCAGGAGACATCTGAAGAAGAAAGATGGACATGGGAAAGAAAAAGAGATTTAATATTGTATAATATTTATGCAAAGGAGAAAGCAAAACTAAAAAAATGCAAAAAGAGCAGCACCAAAGATATTTGAAGAGAAATATAGGCAAAGGAATCGACATGGAAAACTTTACAATACAAAAAATTAGAAGACAAAGAGGAAAAGCAGAAAAGGAGATTAACAATGAAGATGTTAAAGAAATAGTAACTGAGGTTATGGAGTACTTGCAAAGTGGAGGATTCAAAGTAGAAAATTTAGTTCAGAAAGCACCACAACAGGATACAGCAATGGATATCCAAATTAAGGGGAAAGCAGTGGAACAGGAGGCAATTGATCGGGTGCCATATGAAGATATTTTGGAGCCTTCCAAAGGAAACCAGTATAAATGTTCACTTGAAGTGAGACAGCAAGGGAAGCAAGACAAAATTGTGAAAACTCTGATGCAGTCAATGTTGAGGAGTGATAGGCCAGTGAGTTCCCATATGACAGAGCAATGGATGACACAGGATGAAATTGAAGAGAATGTGCCACAGGAAGATGCTATAGAACTTTTTACAGAATGCCCACAGGAAATGTAAAACAAAAAATGTGCCTTCAGTTTAGAAGAAAATGAGCTAAGAGAAAAGTTGCTTGATTTAATAGACATAGATAGACATATTAAGATCAATGAAAGAAATAGACTGCAGAAGGTCAATAAAACCAAAAATGTCAAACATTTCATAAAACAAATGAACACAGTAATTAGGACTGTCCATAGAGATCCATGTGATATAACAGAAGTAAACAGCATATATTAATGTGCGGCTAAATTAATAACTGATAAAAGTTCTACCACAAGAACACAGAGTAGTGAGGGAAAGGAAGGGGAGAAATTGAATACTATCATGGAAGTATCGAATAGACAAAACTATAAAGCAATTAAGACAAGAAGTGTTAGAATAATATAGAAGAGGGAACAGATCAACAAAAATACTAAGAAAGAGAGACGTGATAAAAGCAATGGGTAGTATTAGAACAGATCAGGATCAATCATGCACTATTGCAAATAACAAACTAAAAAATCTCAGCACAGGTGGAAAAATGTAGAAGATATACAGATAAGTATAAAGAAAAAGTACAAACTAAGCAATTTATTGATGACCTGAACAGTTTTATAGAGAAATGGGAAACAAGGTAAAAGGAATTGAAAGACCACCAAAAAAAGAAAAAAAATAGATGCATTTTGGAAAAGTATCTATGAAGATCCTGTGGAACATAACAAAGATGCTAAATGGATAGAAGAAGTAAAAAAAAGAATAAGAAGTTTAAAGGTATAGGATATGAAATGGGATGAAATAACAGCCAGGGGAGATTGAAGCAAAGTTAACAAAAGCTTCTAACTGGAAAAACCCAGGCCAAGATGCAGTACCTAACTTTTGGTTAAAAGTATTAACATCTCTGCACAAAGATTTAGCCATGAGTAAGAACTATTTATATGTGCAGCCTGAACAGACACCACCCTGGCTAACAACAGGAAAAACAATGTTTCTACTTGAGAGTGAACCTGCAAGCTACCCAAAAAATTATAGACCAATAACTTGCCTTCCGACAACGTATAAACTATACACAGGAATTTATGCCGACACAGTTTATAATCATTTAAAAGAAAACTCAATTATGGCGGTAGAACAAAAGGGCAATAAAAGAAAGTCATATGGACAAATAATCATTTGTTGTTAAATAAAGTCATAGTGGAGAACTCTAAAAAGGGGAAGAATCTAAGTATGGCATGGATTGACTGCAAAAAAGCATTTGATAGTATCCCACATTCATGGATAAAAGTGTACTTAAAAATGTATAAGATACACCATACACTGATCGACTATATTATAGTGACCATGAAACAGTGGCAGACTACTTTGCAATTAAGCCATGATAAAGGACAAATTATTATCTCAGGTACACATATTCAAAGGGGGATATTCCAGGGTGACTCTCTGTCACCGCTGTTATTCTGCCTTGCCCTTAACCCATTAAGCTGTCTACTTAACAGCTTAGGCCATGGATATAATTTGGTTACTAGAAAACAACAAAGTGTAAAGACTCCTCATCTTCTCTTTGTTAATGATTTAAAAGTATATAGCTCATCAGATGAGGAACTGAAAGCACAACTGCAAGTTGTCAAAACTTTTTCAGATGATATAAGAGTGTCATTTGGTCTTAATAAATGTGCAAAAGTGACCTTTAAAGCAGGAAAGCTGCAGCACCAGGAAAACATCAGTTTGGGACTAGACTGTGATATAAAAGAATATGAGCAAGAAGGAGTGTATAAATATTTGGGAACTGATGAAGGATCAACAATAAAACACAAAGATATGCAAATTAAACTTAGTAAGGAATACTTCAGAAGACTTAAATTAATCTTGAAAACAGCACTGACATCTAAGAACAAAATCCAAGCTATAAACCAATTTGCTCTTCCTGTTCTACCTTACAGTTTTGGAGTGATTGACTGGACCCAAAACGTGTTGGATAGATTAGATATGAAAACAAGAATGATGCCTCATGCTCACCAAATGATTTATAAAAATGAGTACATATCAAGATTATATATTCCCTGTTCTGAAGGACGGATGGGCCTCCTTGAATTTGATTATATGTATAGATCTGCAATCATGGGACTCTACACATATCTGCTGATCTCACAAGACCCAAACATAGTGAAAATTTTGAAACATGGGAGAATAAATCTAAGATGACTTCTCTGCTTAAACTAGCAGAAGCATATCGGGGTCAAGCGGGAATGGAAATCAAACCAGAAGCAAATAAAAATCAGGCAGCAACTGAATGTGCCAAAAAACAAAATAAGGAATAAAAGATGAAGGACCAGATGAAAAGACAAGAAATGTGGAAAATGCATAAATATAGTTGCAAGTATAGAAAACTTCTGGAAGAACCTCATGTTGATCAGGAACAAATGCAGGAATGGTTAAGGAGAGGTGAATTCAAACCAAGAGATGAAAAGTTAATACTGGCAGCCCAAGATAGTGGCCTGCATACACATTGCTTTACAAAGTCCATTGAACATGTGGGAGAAAGAGACAAATGTAGGTTTTGTAAAACTAAATTGGAAACAGTTGCACACCTCGTTGCTGGTTGTGACATATTAATGGCAGAAGGACTGTATACTGAAAGGCATAATAATGTGGCAATATTGTTGCACTGGGGATTGTGCAAACATTATGATACTGAAGTGGTTGAAAAACACTGGAAACATGAGTCACAAAGCATCATAGAAAATGATGAAGTTTAACTCACATGGGATCACCCATTACCAACAGTTCAAAAGATAGATGCTAGAAAACTGGATATAGTGGTCCATGAAAAGAAGACAAAAGTAGCACTGATCATTGAAATCGCCACACCCAGTGACTACAGTGTCTTGCATACAGAGAGACACAAAGTCATAAAATATCAGGATCTGCAGGCAGAAATGAGAGCAATGTGGAAGAAAGATATCCAGACAGATCCAATAGTAATAGAAGCAATGGGTCTTATAGAAAAGAATCTACAATCGTATTTAGGTATGTTACCAATACATGTAACTCTGTGTGAATTACAGAAGCAGTCATTGCTGGGAACATTGTGAGTGCTGCGAAGAGCACTTTTGGCTGACATCAAAGACTGAAACAATACCAATTTCATGAACTTTAGTCGTACTTTGACTTTGGAATGAGGTCCATTCCCATCATGGTATTAGAAACCTAAAATACTTGGAGAAATTAAAAAAGGGTTCGAATGGAAAGATGACGAAATCAGCAAGCAAAGGAGAGTAGTATTGCTGAAATTTAGTTCATCCTCAAGTTTTGGTGAGTACCTTTACAGAGAAGCAAAAAGATGATAGAGTGGACTATTGAGGATAAGAAAGAAATTATGTATTGTTACTACTATGCAAGAAGCCCAGAATTTCTGGCAGAAGATATGCAAAAAGATTGAGAGAGAAATTACAGGAAAAACTGTCAAAAGCTTCAAATGCAAATATGTATTCGTTATAGGTTCATAGGTTCATAGGTTCATACTAGGCTATCTGCCCGAGGGCATTTACAAGCCTAGCCCATTGTTTTGTGGCTTATGCCACCCCTTTAGTATGGGGAACTATACCCATTATTTTGCTGTGCCTCTGTCGAGCAGTGACACTGAGGTAATCCCTGGGGTATATCTGCGATCTCCCATCCATTGGTCAAGATTTCTCTTGAACAAGGCCAGCGAGGTGCTCTGCCTCACATGTACCGGGATTTTGTTCCACAGCATAGGGAGTCTTTGGGCGATGAATCTATCCCTGCAGCACGTCCTATTAATAGCCGTGTCGAGGTTTAAGTCTCCCGCCCTTGTGGCTCTGATGGATCTACATTTTTTGAGGTGAAGCATATTCATCAAATCTGGGTTTGACATGGCCTTGTATGTTAGGCAAAGCTCACCTCTGAGCAAGCGTGCGACTGAATAGAGCTGGAGTTCTTTCAGTCGGGCAGCATAGGACAGATTTTGAGACCCTTTATCCTTTTGGTGAGGAACTTTGTGGCCTCTCCAGCTGCTGCAAGTGTCGGGTCAGATACATTCCGAATGGGGCATTGTACTCAATCATTGGTCTGATGAGTGATGAGTAAAGGGAGACTATGACCTCCCTTGATCTAGATGAGAATCCCTTCATGATAAGGTGGGCAATGTAGAAGGTCTTCCTAACTACTTTAGCTACATGGGTGTCGAATGACAGACTACTATCAACCTGGGTCCCCAGGTCCCTGATAAATTCTTCTGTGCTCAGTGGATTGCCACCTATTTGGTAGCTAGGGGTAACCTTGTTTTTCCCGAAGGGTATGACTATGCATTTTTTGGCATTTAACTTTAGGCCGTGGCTCTGGCACCAGTTATCCACTTCTGTGAGACCCTTCTGAAGGATATCTGTGTCAGATGTGTTTTCTACTATGGCGCCCAGTTTGCAGTCATCTGCAAACTTTGTCAGCCATAACCCTCCTGTGTTTGCTTGTACTTGGAAAAGTAGATGCCAAACAAGAGTGGGCCCAGGACTGAGCCCTGTGGGACACCACTTGTGACAGGCTTTGAGTCTGACATGGCGCCAGCAACTCTGACCCTGTGGGTTCTGTCACTCAGCCAGTTTGCAACCCATCTTGTGATGTATGGGTTAACATTTAAGCTGATTAGTTTTTCAATGATACCCGAGTGGGGTATTGTATCAAGGCCTTAGCCAGATCGAGGTAGGCTGTATGGACTGCCTTTCCCTCATCAATGGCTTTGGTGACTGTTTCAAAAGTCAACCAAGTTTAAAAGGCATGATCTGCCTTTGACAAAGCCAAACTGGGTTGGATCCAAAGTCTGCAAATTCCTATGTCTTTATTTATGAGGTCCATTATGATCCTCTCCATGGCTTTGCAGATAAGGCTTGTCAAGCTAATGGGCCGGTAATTTCCAGGGTCGGTGGAGGCACCGCCTTTGTGAAGTGGGACCACAGTTGCAGTGCGCCACTCCTGGGTACGTATCCAGAGGTAAGACTTTGATTAAACAGCTGTCCTAGCTGTGGGTTTAATTCCTCATTGAGTTCGTGGAGCACACAGCTGGGGACACCATCAGGTCCCATGGATGCTGTGTTTTTGCTTTGGAGAGAGCAGTTCTCACTTGGGCGCTGGAGATGTTTGGGGGGCTGCAATCATTTGGTATAGATATCTCTCCTTTTGGGGGGGAGGGGAGAAGTTTGCACTGAACCTGTCAGCCAGTATGTTGGCAATGTCTGTAGGATCAGTAATCTTCACATCATTTTGAACTAGTTCTGAGCATATCTGGGAGTTTCCTCCTAGGTTTCTAACATAGCTAAAGAAGGCCTTATGATTGTCTTTTGAGTCTTTAGCTATTTTTCTCTCGAAATTTGCTTTGGATGATTTTATAAGAGCTCTTAGTTTTTTACTTATAGTGATCAAGGGTGTCTTACCTTTTAAGGATTTTGCTCTATCTTGTAGTAGCTTCCTCCTTTTGTTGTAGAGTTTGTTTATGGCTGGGGTCCACCAGACTGGACGCTTGCCTTTGGTACAAAGAGTCTTTGTTTTGCTTGGGATTGCCTTATCCATGCAGTCCTGCAGGTGCTGGTAGAAGGCATTTGTAAGTGATTCAGCGGCTTGAGTACTGTTTTCCGCCGGCTCAGGGGCCTTAAAGGAGACCACACTAGTCTTTAGAAGTGTGAAGTCGGCTTTTGAAAAGTTCTTTACTGTGGAATGCAACAGATTCATGAAAAAAAAGCATTATATAGACCAAAAAACCCTGGGCAATTTGAAAAAAAGAAGTCACTAGCCAAAATCTAGAAAATTTTGAAAGATATAAAAAAAGAAATATGGACATAGGAAAAAAAGAGAGATCTGATATGGTGCAATATTTATGCAAAGGGAAAAGCTAAATAAATCAATACAAAATAGCAGCCCCAAAGATATTTGAAGAGAAATATAGGCAAAGGCACCCGGATATGGAAAATTTCACAATACACAAAATAAAATCAGAAAGGGAGAACATAGAACAAAATATTAGTAAAGTAGAAGTTAAATGAATACAAGCCGAAGTTATGGAGTACCTGCAAAGTGAATAATTTAAAAAATTGAACACAGGTTAGATCACAGCATGATGGAACAATGAGTCCCCCAAGTAAGGAGAAACAGCAGAAGCAGGAGACATCTGAAGAAATATGGACATGGGAAAGGAAAAGAGATTTAATATGGTGCATTATTTATTTAAAGTAGAAAGCAAAACTAATCAATACAAAAAAGCAGCTCCAAAGATATCTGAATAGAAATACAGGGAAAGGCATCCAGATATGGGAAAGTTCACAATACAAAAGAATAAGAAAACAGAGATGGAAAGTAGAAAGGAGGATTAGTTATGGAAAAGTTAAAGAAATAGAAAGTGAGGTTATGGATTACCTGAAAAGTGAAGGAGTTGGTGTAGAAAATGTAACTGATAACACCACAGCAGGAGACGATAATGAATCCCCAAATTAAGGAGAAACCAGTGGAGTAGGAAACAACTGATCTGTTGCGATATGAGCATAATCTGGAGCCTACAGTAAAAAAAACAGTATAAAAGTTTAGTTGGATTTGTACAGCAAGAGAAGGAACAGAAACTCTGGTGACTCTGATGCAGTCGATGCTGTGGAGTAATAGGCCAGTGAGTTTCCATATGAAAGAGCAACAGATGACACAGAATGAAACTGAAGAGAATGTGGCACAAGAAGATGCTCTGGAACTTTTTGTAGAATGTCTGCAGGAAATGGAGAGCAAAGAATGTGCCCTCAGTTTAGAAGAAAATGATCTAAGGGAAGAGTTGTTTGATTTAATAGAGATGGAAAGACATATTAAGATCAATGAAAGAAACAGACTACAGAAAGCCAATAAGACCCAAAATATTAGAAGCTAGATAAAACAAATGAGCATAGTAATCAGGACTGTTCATAAATATTTGTGATATATAACAGAAGTAAATAAGATATACTAATGTGCAGCTAAGTTAATAACAGATAAAGTCTTACCACAAAAACACAGGTCAGTAAGAGGAAGGAAGGGAAGTAATCAAATGCAGTCATGAAAGTATTGATTAGAGAAAACTATAAAGCAATTAAGACAGGAAGTGTTACTGTTAGAAGAGTGCAGAAGAGGTAACAGATCAACAAAAGTACTCAGAAAGGTAGATGTGATAAATGCAATGCATAGTATCAAAACAGATCAGGGCTGATCGTACACTATTGCAAATAATAAACTAAAGATATCAGCACAGGCAGAAAAACTTCCAGGGTATGCAGATAAATATAAAGGAAAAGTACAAAATAAGCAATTTATTGGTGATCCAAAAAGTTTTATAGGAAATGGGGAAACAAGGCAAAAGGAATAGAAACACTATACAAAAGAAGAAATATACACATTTTGGAGAAATATCTGTGAAGATCATGTGGAACCTAACAAAGATGCTGAATGGATAGAAGAAGTAAAAGAAAGAATAAGACGTTCAGATGTACAGGATATAAAATGGGATGAGGTAATGGCCAGAGAAATTTAAACAAAATTAAGAAAAGCTCCTTACTGTAAAACCCAATAGATGCAGTACCTAACTTCTGGCTAAAAGTATTAACATCTTTAGATGAAGATTTAGGCATGAGTAAGAACTGTTTATATGCACACCTCAAACAGATGCCAACCTAGCTAACAACAGGAAAAAAAATACATCTGCTTCCGAGCAAACCTGCAAGCTATCCTAAAAACTGTAGATCAATAACTTGCCTTCTGACGATCTACAAACTTTATACTGGAATTCATGCCAACATAATTTATAGTTATTTAGAAGAAAACTCAATCGCAGCAATAGAACAAAAGGGTAACAAAAAAAAAGTTATATGGAACAAAGGTGTAGATCAATATGCATGTATACCTTTAAGAAACCTTCTAGGGGTTTGCACAGGTGTTTAAATACTGAGCATGTGCGAGCCTGACTGCCATTTTGTAGTTGGCTGTTGAGATGTAAGCATTTATGTCTGTGTAGTCTGCCAGTTAATCAGTTTGTTTATATTTTGTACTGCTGCTATCCATCCTGATGTGTTTCTGGGTAATAAAGCATATAAACAAACTACCCCACCTGTTCATCTTTAATGAGAAACAAGATGAGCGACATGGTGTCACAATGGGATCCAGAAATCCAAATTCTGGACAGAGAAGGCACTCAGTTAAAGGTGGAGGAATACAGATGAATGGATCATCCCCACTGCATGTTTAGGTTCATAGGTTCATAGGTAGGTACCAGGCTATCAGCCTTGGGGCCTATACAAGCCCAGCCAAAAAGGTACCCTGGCTTTTGCCACCCAAGAAAACTATTTTCCTGTGCCACTGTCGAGCAGAGCCACAGAGGTGATCCCTGGGGTGAATTTCCTATTTCCCATCCAATCATCAAGATTTTTCTTGAAGAGTGCTAATGAGGAGCTTTGTTTGATATAGACAGGTAGTTTATTCCAAAGTATGGGAAGTCTCTGGGACAGGAATGGATCCCTCCGGCATGTTCTGTTTATTTTGCTGACAAGGTTTAGGTCCCTAGAGCATGTAGCTCGGAGGGATTGGGATTTCTTTAAGTGGAGCATGTCCAACAGCTCTGGGTTTGACATAGCTTTGTATGTTAGGCAGAGATCACCTCTGAGTAGGCGATATGCGACGGAGTAAAGCTGGAGTTTTTTGAGACGGTCATGAGGGCATCTGTTTGAGGCCGGTAATCCTCTTTGTGAGGTATTTCTGCAGCCTTTCCAGTTGTTGTAGATGTCTTGTGAGGTACATACCAAAAGGGGTGTTGTACTCTATAATGGGTCTAATGAGTGATGAGTAGAGGGGAACAATGACCTCTTTTTTCTGGATGAGAAACCTTTTGTGATGAGGTGTGCCACATAGAAGGATTTCCTGACTACTGTGGTGATGTGATTATCAAAGGAGAGACTACTATCCACCTGTGTCCCAAGGTCTCATCACACTTTCGGTGTTAAGTATACTACCACCTATGTTGTAGCTCATGGGTACAGAGTTTTTACCAAAGGGGATGACAATGCACTTTTTGGCATTGAGCTTGAGGCCATGGCTTTCACACCAGGCATCTGTCTCAGTGAGGCCCTTTTGTAGGATGTCCACATGGTTAGGAGTTTCGATTACGGCTCCTAGTTTGCAGTCATCTGCGAACTTTGTAAGCCAAAGACCTTCTGTGTTAGCTTGTACTTCAGAGAAGTTGATAACAAACAGAAGAGGACCCAGGACTGAACCCTGTGGTACTCCACTTGTCACTGGTCTGAAGTCAGATTTAGAGTCTGCTACTTTCACAGTATGGGCTCTGTCAGTGAGCCAGTTGGCAACCCATCTTGTGACATAGGAATTTATACCTAGTTTAGTGAGTTTATCTATAATTCCAGAGTGGGAGATGGTGTTGAAAGCCTTGGCAATATCTAGATAGGCTGTTGTGAACCACCTTACCTTGTCTATGGCTTTGGTGACTGCTTCAAAGAAGTCTATCAGGTTTAGGAGACAGGATCTGCCTTTTACAAACCTGAACTGGGTGGGTTCCAGAGTTTGGAGATTACCAATGTCTTTGTTTACAAGTTCCATGATGATACATTCCATGGCCTTGCAGACCAGGCTTGTCAGGCTAATGTGGCGGTAGTTCCTGGGGTCCGTGGTAGCTTCCCCCTTGTGGAGTGGGATAACAATCTCTGTGTGCCATTCAGCAGGCACAAAGCCTCAAGTGAGGCTATGACTGAACATTGTACTTAGGTGGGGTGCCAGTTCATTCTGTAAAACGCATCCTGGGATGTTGTCTGGTCCCATGGATGCTGTGTCCTTGGCTTTGGAGAGTGTGTTTTTTACCAGTGCAGCCATGATTGCAAGAACTATGCATTCTTCCAGTATAGAGATGGGCTCTTTAGGGGGTAAGAGGGGGGTAAAGTTAGCACTGAACCTATCTGCCAGGATGTTGGCAATATCAGTTGGGTTTGTATATTTAGTGCCATTGTGCTGTAACTCAGAGCAGATCTGAGTGCTGCCATTGAGATTCTTGATGTAGCTATAGAATGCTTTGTGGTTGTCTTTAGAAGCAGTGGTGATTTTGTTTTCGTAACTAGCTTTGGAGGATTTTATCAGGGATCGCAGCTTCTTACTGAGGCTGACCAGGGAGCTCCTCCACTCAACGGATTTTACTCTCTTTTGCAACAGTTTCTTCCTTCTGTTGTACAGTTTGTTTATGGTAGGGGACCACCAGATTGGCTTCCTTTTTTTGGAGGATAGTGTCTTGATTCTGTTTGGGATAGCACGATCCATGTACTCATGTAAGTGCTTATAAAGTGCAATTGTGTATGATTCAGTAGTCATAACTGTATTGTCCATCTGTATGGGCATCATGAAGTTCACCACTTCTGTCTTAAGAAGCATGAAGTTGGCTTTGGAGAAAATTTTTACCATGATTTCTTTAATGGAGGGTGGGGGCAGGATGTGGATATCTAGGGTAATTAGCTCATGGTCAGATCGGACCAATGAGGTGTTTCCTTCAGGTGTGGAACACCAGTCACTCATGTTGGTAATGACTAGATCTAGGATATTGATGCCCCTGGTGGGGGTGTGAATTAGATGGTCCAGGGCATTGGAGTTTATGAATTCCAGAAAGCGTTGAATGAAGGAGTTGGTACATGAGTAGTTTGTCCAGTTAATGGTGGGGTAGTTGAAATCGCCCATTATTAGGGTGTTTGGTTGAACCCTAATATTTTCCAGTACATCAAGAAAAGAGGCGTGGGAATCCTGAGGCATGGTAGGTGATCTGTAGCAAGCTACAATTTGGATTGCAGTTTTGACCAGAGTTAGTTGCACTTGGATAACCTCGGCTGCATTATGCTCAGCAACTAGCCTGGAGGTGTGGATATCCTTAATGAATATGGACACACCTCCGCCTTTTGTGTTCCGGTCCAGGTTACATGGCCGAAAAGTGTGGTATGAGTTATAGTCTGGTAGTGCAGGGGTGCTCTCTGGAGCCTTGAACCAGGTCTCAGTCACTGCACAGATATCGATGTTCTCCATTTTAAGGAGTCCCTCGAGTGAGTGCATTTTGAGATTTAGACTTCTAGCATTGAGTAGCATCACCCTCAGTTTTTGCTTGCCTGTTCCTGTTAGGTTAGTGAATTTGTCATTTGAACCTTGCCTAAAAAAGGTACTATAGGGGTGGCAAGAACCTTAGCCAGTATTCAGAATCCCAGGGGTGACAGGTGCAGGCCATCTCTGGAAAAACGTTGTGGTCTGTTGACCATTTAATCCCAGGCAGACAGATACTGGATCCCTTTAGAATGGCACCAGAAGCTTATCCAATTGTTGAAGTCAATTATTTTGTCCTTGTACTGTGGCATAATTCTGGCTGACGGCAGAATGCTACTCAGGGCTAGGGTCATACCTGCCTGGGCTACAAGATTGGCAAGCTTTTCCATGTCTCTTTTCATGTAGTCCAGGGAGGTACGTCTCAGGTCATTTACACCAACATGGACAATGACAGAGTCATATTTGTACTTGTTGTGGAGTGACTTGAGTGTGTGGGTTATGTGGTGGATCCTGGCACCCAACAGGCAGCTGACAGTAACCTTCTCCTTGTTTAGCCTGGTGAGTGGGACATCAGTGTGCCTGACTATAGAGTCACCTATGACTAGTGTGTTGGGTACGTTGTTTTGCCGTATTGGCTGTGGTTGAGTGGCACACTGAGTCTGTGGGTTATGTGTCATTTGGGTTGTGCTGAAGGATGGAGGTTGCTTGTGTTTCTGCTTTGGAGGTCTCTGTTGCTTAGACAGATTATTATTGAGAGCCTCTGTGAATGTTTTTGTGTTTCTTTGGGTGGATTTTGGTGGTGTAGATTTAGTGAGACTATGTGGTGAGTGTGGTGTGGTGCAAGTGTTTACCTTCTCCTCTTGACTGCCAAGTTCAGTGTTGGTTGGAGAGAGCTTTACCTCCAGTTTGGCTAGATAAGTGCATCTCTCACAGGTTGTAGTGTTGGGTGATAGGAGGAGAGGGTGGTCTGTGTACATAAGGCAATTTCTACATTGCCATAAGATGCCCAGATTCATCAGATAGACAGGAGAGAACACTGGGAGCTGACCCATGGACATGCCAGAATAAAAAAATATTTTCCTCTAGATAAGTGAGGAAAGTGAGTACAAGAGCTGTTTTTCTTTAAGCAAGTGAGGAAAGTAAGTGCCAAAACTGTTTTCCTCTAGATAATGAGGAAGGTTGAGTGCTGTAGTATTTAATAGAATATTTAGTGCTTACAAGTTCTGAACAAGTGCTGATCACGAAAAAGCAAATTCAAGTGCTAAAACTAAGAATCTGTATCTGGACTAAACTAGTTACAGGAAAGGGGGGAAACAAGTGCAAATGTGGGCTTTTAAATCAGAAAGTTGAGAGAGATGGAAAAACTGCCCAAACGGCCAATAACTACAATTTGTGGGCCAGAACCACTCCTTATGTGGTAGATAGGTTACCTAGTTCATAGGTTCATAGGTTCATACTAGGCTATCTGCCCGAGGGCATTTATAAGCCTAGCCCATAGTTTTGTGGCTTACGCCACCCCTTTAGTTTGGAGAAACTATGCCCATTATTTTGCTGTGCCTCTGTCGAGCAGTGACACTGAGGTAACCTCTGGGGTGTATCTGCGATCTCCCATCCATTGGTCAAGATTCCTCTTGAACAAGGCCAGCGAGGTGCTCTGCCTCACATAAACCGGGATTTTGTTCCACAGCATAGGGAGTCTTTGGGTGATGAATCTATCCCTCCAGCACGTCCTATTAATAACCGTGTCGAGGTTTAAGTCTCCGCCCTTGTGGCTCTGAGGGATCTAGATTTTTGAGATGAAGCATGTTCATCAAATCTGGGTTTGACATGGCCTTGTATGTCAGGCATAGGTCACCTCTGAGCAAGCGGTAAGCAACTGAATATAACTGGAGTTCTTTCAGTCGGGCAGCATAAGACAGATTTTTTATCCTTTTGGTGAGGAACTTTTGTGGCCTCTCCAGCTGCTGCAAGTGTCGGGTCAGATACATTCCGAATGGGGCATTGTACTCGATCATTGGTCTGATGAGTGATGAGTATAGGGAGGCTATGACTTCCCTTGATCTAGATGTGAATCCCTTCATGATAAGGTGGGCAATGTAGAAGGTCTTCCTAACTACTTTAGCAATATGAGTGTCGAATGAAAGGCTACTGTCAACCTGGGTTCCCAGGTCCCTAATAACTTCTTCTGTGTTCAGGGGATTGCCACCTATATGGTAGTTAGGGGTAACCTTATTTTTCCCGAAGGGTATGACTATGCATTTCTTGGCATTTAACTTTAGGCCATGGCTCTGGCACCAGTTATCCATTTCTGTGAGACCCTTCTGAAGGATATCTGTGTTGGATGTGTTTTCAACCACGGCCCAGTTTGCAGTCATCTGCAAACTTTGTCAGCCATAACCCTCCTGTGTTTGCTTGTACTTCAGAAAAGTAGATGCCAAACAAGAGTGGGCCCAGGACTGAGCCCTGTGGGACACCACTTGTGACAGGCTTTGAGTCTGACATGGCGCCAGCAACTCTGACCCTGTGGGTTCTGTCACTCAGCCAGTTTGCAACCCATCTTGTAATGTATGGGTTTACATTTAAGTTGATGAGTTTTTCAATGATACCCGAGTGAGGTATTGTATCAAAAGCCTTCGCCAGGTCTGGGTAGGCTGTATGGACTGCCTTTCCCTCGTCAATGGCCTTGGTGACTGTTTCGAAAAAGTCAACCAAGTTTAAAAGGCATGATCTGCCTTTGACAAAGCCAAACTGGGTTGGATCCAAAGTCTGCAAGTTCCCTATGTCTTTATTTATGAGATCCATTATGATCCTCTCCATGGCTTTGCAGATAAGGCTTGTCAAGCTAATGGGATGGTAATTTCCAGGGTCGGTGGAGGCACCACCTTTGTGGAGTGGGACCACAGTCGCTGTGTGCCACTCCCTGGGTATGTATCCGGAGGTGAGACTAAGATTAAACAGCTGTCCTAACTGTGGGTTTAATTCCTCATTGAGTTCATGGAGCACACAGCCGGGGACACCATCAGGTCCCATGGATGCTGTGTTCTTTGCCTTGGAGAGAGCAGTTCTCACCTGGGCGTTAGAGATGTTTGGGGGCTACAATCATTTGGTATAGATATCTCTCCTTTAGGGGGAGAGGGGGAGTTTGCACTGAACCTGTCAGCCAGTATGTTGGCAATGTCTGTAGGATCAGTAATCTTCACAACATTTTGAACTAATTCTGAGCATATCTGGGAGTTTCCTCCTAGGTTTCTGACATAGCTAAAGAATGCCTTATGGTTGTCTTTAGAGTCCTTAGCTATTTTTTTCTCAAAATTAGCTTTGGATGATTTTATGAGAGCTCTTAGCTTTTCACTTATAGTGATCAGCGGTGTCTTACTTTTTAAGGATTTTGCTCTATCTTGTAGTAGCTTTCTCCTTTTGTTGTAGAGTTTGTTTATGGCTGGGGTCCGCCAGACTGGACGATTGCCTTTGGTACAAAGAGTCTTTGTTTTGCTTGGGATTGCCTGATCCATGCAGCCCTGCAGGTGCTGGTAGAAGGCATTTGTAAGTGATTCAGCGGTTTGAGTAATGTTAACCGCCGGCTCAGGGGCCTTAAAGGTGACCACACTAGTCTTTAGAAGTGTGAAGTCGGCTTTCGAGAAGTTCTTTACTGTGGTCTTTTTCATTTCGGGTGGGGGCGGATGAGGACCTCCAGCGAGATTAGTTTGTGATCAGATCTCACCAGTGAGGGGTATACTTCCGGCGTTGAACATTGTGCTCCCATGTTCGTGATGATGAGATCAAGTATGTTTTCTCCTCTTGTGGGGATGGTGACTAGTTGTTCCATGGCATTTGAGTTTATGAATTCCAGGAACTTTTGGGCTAGAGTGTTTGGGCTTGAGTAGTGTTCCCAGTCTATATTAGGGTAGTTGAAGTCACCTAGTATGATGGTGTTCGGAGATACATTTATCCCCTCCAGTGTTTTCAGGAAGGCCATATGAGGTTCCTGAGTTTGCGAGGGTGGCCTGTAACATGCTACAAATTGCAGAGCAGTCTTGCCTATGGTTAATTGCACCTGGATGGTTTCCAATGCATCGTGCGATGCCACCAATCTTGAGGTGTGGGTGTCCTTGATGAATATGGATACCCCTCCTCCTTTCTTGGTATTGTCCAAGTTTTGGGGCCGGAACGCATGATATGAGGTAAAACCTGATAGTGCTGGGGTGCTCCCAGGAGCCTTGAACCAGGTTTCTGTCACAGCACAGACATCGATGTTCTCCATACTGAGAAGGGCCTCGAGTGCATGCATCTTGAGGTTGAGACTTCTGGCATTGAGCAGCATTACCCTTAGTTTTTTTTCTTTGTTTTGTTCTAGGGTGGTAGGTTTAGAATTTGAGCCTTGCCTAAAAAAGGCACTATGGGAGTGGCAAGAGCCTTTGCCAAAATCCGGAATCCCAGGGGTGACAAGTGCAAGCCGTCCCTTGCGAAGCAGCGTGGCTTGTCCAGCATGTCATCCCAGGCAGACAGACATTGGATCCCCTTTGAATGACACCAGAGTTTAAGCCAATTGTTAATGCTTACCACTCCCACTGATAAGCTAGAATGCTTCCCTCCAACACAGAAATCTTGGGTGGGGGGGTGGGCTCAGAAGCTTATATACAGTCCTGGATACAGCAAATTTGAATCTGGACTACACTAGTTACAGGAAAGCTATAAATACATATATATATATATATATATATATATATATATATATATATATATATATATATATACAGAAAAGTAGCTAAAACAGCAGTAAAAACAATTCAAATGCAGTGCAAGCTAGCACACTTGAGTATGTAGCAATGTTAGACCAAACAGTTTAAAAAATGCAATTCAATTAAAAATGACTAAAAACAAGTGCAGAAGGAGTCTATTAGATAGAATGAGCTAAAGAGATGTGACTGGGGGAGTGTCCCAGATCAAATCTACAGTGGGGGCAGGCAACTGCAAAAGCCTCCAAATTTAAAAAACAACAGAGGAATAGGGAGGATGAGTATGGGAAACCCAACACCTTCAGCAGAGATCTTAAAAACTATACAGTGAAGCAAAAATAACAGTGCACAACTCTGAAGTCAACCAGCAATGATATAAAATTAGTCAAACAACAATTACCAGTACACAACTCTGAAGTGCCAGAAAAATATACTCAGCTCTATATATCTTAATTGTTTAATTTGCAAAAACAGGTCAGAAACATATTTCAGGTATCAAAGCTTACTTAAATGATTTCTTACTCACAAAATATGAAAGAAAGCACTCACAATGCTTTAAATGAATTTCTAAGTAAACAAATTGTCTGAAGCTGTGACATATCGAGAAAATATTCAAATAACTACAGAAAATGTTTGAAATAAAGTCCAGATCGCATGAAATGTATAAAATAAGGAAAAGACTGCATTTTTTGGAAGTAGCTCACAACACATACTTTTTTTGCATTAATTAAAGATATTCAAGATATCTGAAGTATACAAGGAGTTTGCACGATTATGCAGTATTACAATACAGTTATTTTGCAAAATATAGTCATTTCAAAGCATATTTCGCAAAGTACAGTATTTCAAAGAGTTTACTGTGCATTTCACTGCTCTTACAAGTACTGGCTATGTGTTCATACATCATTACAAGGGCCATTTTTTCAGTGTGTTTGAGCATAGGTTGTTGGCATGGCTGAAGGATTTCGAAAATCAGGTCCACTTGTCTTTGATAATAATACTGCAGAGAATCGAAGACTGTATGAACAAGAGCAAAATAGCTACATTTTCTGATAAAGATGACCATACAAAGACATTTATTTTGCTTAATTTAGTTGGTTCAGGGGCCATAGAAAGGGAACATTCATTTGTGCATACACCTGCTGTATTTGCAGGAGAGGGGGAAAAAATGATCATATAGACCCCGAGTGCTTAAAACATAAATTTAGAGAAATACGTAACCCCAAACGAACATTATAATGGAAGGGCACTTATTTTGCACAAAAGATCAAAAACCTGTTGAAACTTTTGCAGCATATATAACTGAGTTGAGCAACAAAGCTAAAACGTTCAGATTTGTTGATTTAAGGGATGAATTCATAAAAGACAGACTTGTGTGTGGTATTAAAGATGATGCTGTGAGAAAGATTTTGCTTCATAACAATGATTTAACTTTGAATAAAACCATTGAGATTTGTCAGATATATGAGCTCACATAAAATCACACAAATATGATTACAAATGAGAAATGCATGTGTCCAGTATCTTCCAGCACTCATATTGATAGCATGCAGCATGTGGTTAAAAGAAACAGGCCCAAGCACATGGCAGCAACTGTAAGCCCTCCACCACTCACTGTTAAACCCTGTAGCTTTCTAGCAAGTTCCAAGGTGTACTCTGGAAATCGTACAGTCTTAGTGAAGCACAAGAATGAGTCAGCAAACTCAAAGAATGTGCCTCTACACAGTTTCAGTCAGCTGTTGCAATTGTGGTGCAAATCATGAGCCCAAAAGAGAAAAGTGCTTAGCTTTTGGTAAGCAATGCCACAAATGCAATAAGTGGAATCATTTCAAAAGGTTTTGTAAATCAAGGGGCATTCTTTTATTAAAAGAGAAAATTCAAACAGACAAGTTGATCAATTAGAAAGCTGTGACCCTACATTTTATGTTGATGGTATGTCTGTGCTTAATGAAACAGTCAATGCAGTAGATTTATGGGCAAAGAAGGAAGTATTTTGTACTGTTTGGATAAATGGAAGACCCATAGAGCTCAAAGTTGACACAGGTTCAAAGTGCAATGTTATGTCAACAGAAACATTTGCTAGAGTACATGCTGGTGAGAAGCTTGATTTGGCAAAGTGAGTGAAGCTTGCTGCTTATGGTGGTGAAGAAATTCAGACCAAAGGTTCAGTAGTGCTTTAATGTTACTCTGCTGTGAACAGCTATGACTTGCAGTTGTACATGTTCAAAAGGCACATACAGTCATGATTAGGCCTCAGAGACAGTTTGAAAATGGGACTACTTTCATTTAATAAGGAAGTGCACCATGTAAGCTTAAAAGTCAACTGTTCTAATTTTGCCCAGTCTATTTTTTTCTACCTATGCTGATTTTTTTGAAGACAAACTAGGCAAGCTACCAGTATTGTACTTCGTGAAGTTAGACTCTGAAGTCAGCCCAGTTGTCAGACCAGTCTGGAAAGTTCCAGTAGCTATGCAGAAAAGTGTCAAGGCTGAGTTAGATAAAATGGCGCAGCAAGGTGTGATTTGTCCAATAGAAGAAACTACTGAATAGATATCTTCCATGGTCATTGCTCATAAGAAAAGCTCAAATGATATTAGAATATGTATTGATCCATGAGATTTGAACAAAGCACTCAAAAGACCTCATCATCCAATGAATACAGTCAAAGAAATTGCTGCTCTTATGCAAAATGCCAGTTTTTTTCTGTCTTGGATGCAAAGAGTTCATTTTGGCAAATTTTGTTTGATCAAAAATCTTCATTGCTAATCACTTTCAGTACTGTTTGGCAGGTACAGATTTTTCAAAATGCCATTTGAGATAAATTCTGCCAGTGAAGTCTTCCAGCCTGCAATGGAGCAAATTTTTTCTGGGTATCTGTGTGCTATTATAGTAGATGATATTCTAGTAGGAGGTAATGGTGAAGCTGAGCATGACAGAAACCTCAAGAAAGTTCTGGAAAGAGTACATGAAGTGAATCTTAAGCTGGATACTCAGAAGTGCAAATTCAGGCTATGAGAAGTTACTAATGCTGCTCATTTATTTACCAGTTCAGGCTTACAACCAGATCCTTTAAAGCAAACAGCAATTCTTGAGATGCCAGCTCCAGACAATGTTCATGCATTACAGTGCTTTCTCGGCATAGTTAGCTACCTAGGCAAGTTAATTCCAGAACTGAGCCAACTTTTAGCACTGCTTAGAGAGGTGACATGCAAATATGTAGCCTAGTCATGGTTAGAAAAACACCAAAGAGCATTTGATGTCCTGAAACAGAGAATTGCCAGTCCACCATCTCTCAAATACTATGATGTTCACAAACCAGTTGCTCTTTCTTATGATGTTTCAAAGTTTGGTCTTGGTGGAGTCATTCTTCAAGAGGGTAGACTAGTAGCCTATGCATGCAGAACACTAACCCAAACTGAAATGCACTATGCGCAGATAGAGAAAGAACTCTTGGCAATTGTGTTTGCATGTTCTAAGTTCCATGATTACATTTATGGTAGACCTATCCATATTGAAACATATCACCAATCTCTAGTCACTATTTTGAGAAAGCCTATGCATACAGCTCCAGCCAGAATGCAATGCATGATGCTCAAACTGCAAAAGTATAATTTCTACTTTATCCAGACTGCCCAGAAATACCTCTAAACAGCATGAAAATGGGAAATCTGATTTTGAAGTTATGGAAATGAGCAATTTTTATTCCACACATCTTGATGAGCTTAAAAGTTATAGAGCCTCAGATCCAGTTCTTCAGAAGCTCAACCACTTTATCAGCCGAGGATAGTCATCAAAACAATCTTGTTTACCAGTAGACCTGCAGCCTTATTTTCTTTACAGAAATGAGATTTTGTTTGGCAATGGTATCATTGTGAAAGGTCCAAAAGTGATTGTTCCAAAATCCTTGCAACAAGAGTATATTAAGAATTTGCATTGTGGCCACCCAGGAACTGATTCTGCCAAAATAAGGGTGACAGGACTAGTATTTTGGCCTTCTATGTCACAGAATATTGAGAGAGTTCTTTCATCTTGCTCTGTATGTAATAGTACTAAGCCACATCAACAGAAAGAACCACTTGCTCTTTCTTATGATGCTTCAAAGTTTGGTCTTGGTGCAGTCATTCTTCAAGAGGGTAGACCAGTAGTCTATGCATGCAGAACACTAACCCAAATTGAAATGCACTATGTTCAGATAGAGAAAGAACTCTTTGACAATTGTGTTTGCATGTTCTAAGTTCCATGATTATATTTATTTTAGTGCTATCCAGATTGAAACAGATCACCAATCTCTAGTCACTATTTTGAGAAAGCCTATGCATACAGCTCCAGCCAGAATGCAATGCATGATGCTCAAACTGCAAAAGTATAATTTCTACTTTCTCCAAATTGCCCAGAAATACCACTGAACAGCATGAAAATGAGAAACCTGATTTTGAAGTCATGAAAGTGAGACATTTTTCTTCCACACATCTTGATGAGCTTAGAAGTCATACAGCCTCAGATCCAGTTCTTCAGAAGCTCAACCACTTTATCAGTCGAGGATAGTCATCAAAACAATCTTGTTTGCCAGTAGACCTACAACCTTATTTTTCTTACAGAGATGAGATTTTGTTTGACAATGGTACCATTGTGAAAGGTCCAAAAGTGATTGTTCCAAAATCCTTGCAACATGAGTATATTACTATTTTGCATTGTGGCCACCTAGGAACTGATTCTACCAAAAGAAGGGTGACAGGACTAGTATTTTGGCCTTCTATGTCACAGGATATTGAGAGAGTTCATTCATTTTGTTCTGTATGTAATAGTACTAAGCTACATCAACAGAAAGAACTACTTTAGCTAAACCACACTCCTGAACTACCTTGGTTGACAGTAGCTACAGACATTTTTGAATGGAAATGGAATGGTCAACATTACTTGATGTTAGTGACTCTTATTCAAATTGGTTTGAGATTGACCTACTTCCTAACCTAGCATTCAGTACTGTCAATACTAAGATGAAGTGTCATTCTGTAGTCCATTGTAGCCCACACAGTTATTTCTGAAAATGGTACAGAGCTTACAAGACAGCAGTTCAAAAGATTTGCTGAAGAGTGGGACTTTACTCATGCAAAGAGTAGCCCTGAGTACCTGCAGTTAAATGGTTTGACAGAACATCAGTTCAAAGTGTGAAACAATTACTAAAGAAGTTGAAATAAGACAATAGAGATGTTTTCTTATATCTCAGAAATGTTCCTCTGGTAAATATCTTGGTTCACCTGCACAGAGACTTCTGTCAAGACAACCAGAACCACACTACCAATTAGTAGTTCATTGCTGGTGCCATGTGTTAAGAACAACAGATCAGTAAAAGTCCATCTGTTAAAGAAGCACTTATGTCAGAAGCCCTATTATCAATGACCAGCAAATTTATTTATTTTATTTAACATTTGTTTACCAGGAAAGTCTGACTTAAAACAAAGCCAATTTTCAGCGTAAGCCCATGGAGAAATGCTGAAGATGCATGTCTTTGTAATGTGGGAGGAAATCGGAGTACCCGGAGGAAACCCACACAGATGCAGGGAGGACATGCAGACTCCGCACAGAAGGTACTCCAGCTTTGAATCAAACCAGACACCCTCTTGCTGTGAGGTGACAGTGCAACCCCTGCACCACTGCGCTGATCAAACCACTCAATCCATTATGAGAAGTGGAGATAGCAAGGATGCAGACATCCAAAGGTTTTGATCGGATTGGAGTTGTGAAAAGTGAATTTCCAGAGCCAGGATCGTACATTGTGGAATCGCAAGGAGAAGAATTTAGGCAGAACAAGAAACATTTGTTCCCGGTGTCCGAGCCTGTATTTCAGTATCACACCTGCGAGAGTGACTCTATATTTCACAGTGAGTTATTCAGCATTCCAGTTCCAGAGGACATTCCAGTAAATATCCCTGTTCCTGAGAAGAATCCTGAAACTCCTGAAGCAAGTTGTTCACCAATGATTGTCCCTGTTGCTAAACCCAGTTCTGATTGCTATATCACTAGATCATGTCGCATTTCCAGACCATGTTCCAGATACATGGCAACTTGGACATGAATGTTGTGTTTATTTCTTATTGTCTGTACAATCACATGTTTCTTTACAAATGTCATTATATTGTGCAATTCATTAAAAAGGGGCAAAGTAGATCAATGTGTATGTATACCTTTAAGAAACTTTCTAAGAGCTTGTACATTTGTATAAATACTGAGCATGTGCAAGCTTGACTGCCATTTTGTAGTTAGCTGTTGAGATATAAGCATGTATGTCTGTGTAGTATGTCAGTTAATCGGTTTGTTTATATTTTGCACTGCTGCTATCCATTCTGATGTGTTTCAGTGTAATAAAGTGTATAAATGAACTACCCCACCTGTTTGTCTTTAATGAGAAGCACAATGCAGGACAAAAGGATCATTTGTTGTTAAAGTCATAAAGGAGAACTGTAGAAAAGGGAAGAAACTAAGTATGGCATGGATAGACTACAATGAAGAATTTGACAACATACCGCATTAATTGATAAAACAGTGCTTACAAATGTATAAGATACACCAGCATTGATAGATTACAATGCAGTGACCATGAAACAGTGCCAAACCACTTTGCAATTAAGCCATGATAAAAGACAAATTATTATTCCAGGGATAAAAGTTTAAAGGGGATATTCCAGGGTGACTCGTTATTACTGTTGCTCTTTTGTCTTGCCCTTAACCCATTAAGCTGTCTACTTAACAGATTAGGCATGGCTACAATTTGGCTCCCAGAAAAACAACAAAATGTAAGGACTTATCATCTTTTTGTGGATGATTTAAAACTGTATAGTTCATTGGCTGAGGAACTGAAAGCATAACTACAAATGGTCAAAACGTTATCTGATGATATAAGAATGTCATTTGGTCTTGATAAATGTGCAAAAGCAACCTTTAAAGCAGGAAAGCTGCAGCACCAAGAAAACATCAGTTTGGGACAGGAATGTGATATGAAAGAACTTGAACAAGAGGGACTGTATACATATTTGGGAACTGATGAAGGATCAGCAATAACACTTGAACAAATACAAATAAAACTTGGTAAGGAATACATTAGAAAACCAAAATGAATGTTGAAAACAGCTCTGACATCTAGGAACAAAGTCTAAGCTATAAACCAATTTGCTCTTCCTGTTCTAGCTTACAGTTTTGGAGTGACTGACTTACCCCAAAAAGTATTGCATCAGTTGGACAGGAAAACAAGAAAAATGCTTCATGCTTATCAAATGATTTATAAAAATAAGTATATATCAAGATTATATCTTCCCTATTCTAAAGGAGGTATGGGCCTCTTTAAAATTGATTACATGTACAGATCTGCAGTCATAGAATTGCATACATATCTGATGACCTTACAAAACCCAAACATGGTGAAAGTTTTGAAACATGAGGAGAATAAGTCTAAGGTGACTTCCTTGCTTAGTTTAGTAGAAGCATATCGGTTTCAAGCAGGAATGGAAATTGCACCAGAAGTAGATAAAAATCAGGCAACTGACTATGCCAAAAAAACAAAAGAAAGAATATAAGGTGAAGGATCAGATGAGAAGGCAAGAAATGTGGTAAATGCATAAATATAGTTGCAAGTACAGAACACTCTTGGAATAACCTCATGTCATCCAGGACTGAATACAGAAATGGTTAAAGAGAGGTGAATTTAAACTAAATGATGAAAGATTAATACTGGTGGCCCAAGATAGTAGACTACATATAGCAGACTACATACATGTTGGTTTACTAAGTCCATTGAACATGTGGGAGAAACAGACAAAAGCAGGTTTTGTAAAACAGAATTGGAAACAGTTGCACATCTTGTTGCTGCGTGTGATATACTAATGGCAGAAGGAGGACTGTATACTGAACGGCATAATAATGTGGCAAATCTGTTGCATTGGGGATTATGCAAACATTACAGTATTGAAGTAGTTGAGAAGCACTGGAAACATGAGCCACAAAGCATTATAGAGAAGATGAAGTTTATAGCTCATGGGATTACCCATTACCAACAGTTCAAAACAAAGATGCAAGAAAAACAGATATAGTGGTCCATGAAGAGAAAACAAATGTAGCATTGATCATTAAAATCACTACACCCAGTGATTACAATGTCTCACATACAGAGAAACACAAACTCAAAAAATACCAGGATTAACAAGCAGAAATGAGAGCAATGTGGAAGAATACTCAGACAGCTCCAATAACAGTAAGTGCAATGGATTTTATAAAACAGAATTTACAATCGTACTTAGATATGTTACTGATACATGTAACTCCATATGAATTACAGAAGGAGTCAATCACTTCTGGCAAATATCAAAGGTTGAAACAATATTAATTTCATTAATTTTAATCATACATTGACATCGAAATGGGGCACATTCTCATCATGGTATTAGAAACCCAAAAGGTTTGGCAAAATTAAACGTTAACACCATTGCACAATACTGCAAAATTCAAAATGGCTCCCAGTCAAGCAAATATCTGACCTGCTCTTATATTTTCAAATTTTCAAACTCCTACACAGCCACACAATTTCTTATCTGGCAGCCAGACTAAAAAGGGAACCCTCTTCATACAATCTCAGAAGCCAGAGCCACCCAGAGACTGCCCTACAGGTCTCTATAAGTAAACTACAATGTACAGATCATTGCTTCTACTTACTAAGCCCTAAAGTATGGGAATCTATGCCTGTTAATTTCAAAGAGATATCTTCTTACCCATAATACTGCTCACAGTTAAAACATTATACTCGTGATAATGCTTCATGCAAGTGGCACCACTCTGGACAATTCACCTAAAAAAATCTTGATCTTTTCCAATAGTATACCTCCTAAACCATTTGTATGATATTACATGGAAATGCAGCTAACTCAAGACTCACTCTCACCGCACTGTGCATAACTATATAGACACATGGGTGTAGTGAGTTTGGATGAAACTTTTTAAACAGATAGTTGCTTCCTGTTTCTGAATGAGAGAGTGCTGGCAACATTTGCGACTGGGTGTAGGTATGGTCTTTAGTTAAGTGAACATGGCTTGTTTATTGTGTTTGATGGATTTTTATGTAATTTTGCTGGGTTATTTTGTATTCTTTTCTACTTTTTTGTTGGTGTTTCTTTTTTGTGAATCACTGCCCATGCTGCATGATTTAGAGCTAGCATCAATTCCCTTATTAGGTAGAGTTCTCCCTTTACTGTTTTGGTGAGATCATGGAGTTGGACTGTTTAATTCTGGGATGGGGCTTTTTTATCTAAACTGGTTCTCACAGAATGCTTGCACTTGCTTTGGGAGATTGCAACACAGTGGGGAGTGGTATTTTGCCCCTTCCCCAGTGTTTAGTAATCTCAGAGTTGTCATATACAATAATTAGCAGGGATTGTGGGTGGGTGCAGAGCAGCATTTTTGTTTTGATTTAATGAGTTTTGACCATTGGTGGTCAATGTAATATATGTCTGTGTGGTGGGTCAGGGATGTAGTGAAGGATAACCATACATGTACAGATAGCTAGATCCATCCCTCCACCCCTTTTTCCCATTTTTGAACATGGGGCCGGGTTGAGACTTCAACAGTGACAATCATCTCGAGCCAAGGTTTACACTGCTGGGTGGCTAGCCCTGCTGTGGTAGTTCATTCATACCACTCACTTGTACCTATGGCCAATTTAGATTGGCCAATCCACCTACTGCATGTCTTTGGAGTGTGTAAGGAAACTTGAGCACCCGGAGGAAACCCACGTTACTGTAAGGAGGGCATGCAGACTCTATACAGAAGGCACCCCAGCTGAGAATTGAACCTGAGAACCTCTTGCTGTGAGGCAACAATGCTAACTGCTGCACCACCACAGCCACCCTAATATCTGTCTTTCTATCTATATACCCACTTTAGTATTTTCCTACACTTCTGTGGCTGTTCTTGTCCATATTATACATGGTGACTGCTTCTGCCAGTATTGTCTACTTATCACAATTAACTTACCATACTAAAATGCATATACATGTTATTCTATTTTTGCTTTCCTTATTTATGTCTCTCTGTGCTGAGACTGACATTGATCTTTTGTGATCAGTGTTCTGTCCTGGTTAACAAATTCAAATAAACAGATGCATAAATGT
Source organism: Protopterus annectens (assembly GCF_019279795.1). Taxonomy (NCBI): domain Eukaryota; kingdom Metazoa; phylum Chordata; order Ceratodontiformes; family Protopteridae; genus Protopterus; species Protopterus annectens. Next base: position 616,786,961 of record NC_056730.1, read on the forward strand.
TGGGTTTGCAAACCTAAGTGCATAGTCATAAAATGTATGTTTTTATAAATTATTTTTATAAATTACTAACCCCACCATTCACCATTTAATTAACAGTTCTTAAAAGACAGATTTGAGAAAAGGTTTATCTCCACAGTCTGAACCTAATAAATAATTAGTTGTATGGAAGTACAGATGTGTTAAAATTTTAGGACAGTAATCATAAAATCTATGTATGTTATGATGCAGCAGTGAAATACATTCTATAATGCTAAAACATTATAAGAAACTGTATATGACCACAAATCACACCTCATGTAATTGTTATATCAAATACATCATCGGATTCTAATCAATGTTGTATTCACTGTAATGTATATCTCTATTTGCTGTTGCACTGTACTTTCGTGATTTCCTTGCTATTGCACTGTATTTTGTCTAGTTTCCTTTTAGTTTGTTGCAGCTTATAATTTTTCAAACTTTTGAATGTTATAACTCTTAGAATTCTTGCAGATTTTCTCTGCAGGCCTTCACTGAAAAGAGGCTATGCTTAGTCTAGTTAGACTAACCTTGTAAACAAATGCAATAACTAACTAAATAAACAAACCTAAAATGTACTGCAGCAGTTCCCTAAGATTTCTATTAATCTATGTGTAGTGAAGATGTATTCTTGGTCTGTGAACCTTGTACTTTTTATCTTTTGACCGCTATAATCTCCAAAAAGACATCTTAGTTGTTTACTTATTAGTGTATTTCTCATAAATGATTTAAAAGGCTTCTCCTTATGTTCACCTATCATGACTAAGGGCTTACTATGGATAACCTTGAACATTTTAAATCTGAATTCTTCATATCCCTCTCTTCACAAATGGAATAACTACTGGGCCAGTTTCTAGAGGAAAATAATACTTAACTTTTCTTTCAGAGTTGAGAGCATTAAGAAACAATTAATGCACAGTATTATGTGAAATAACACAGTGAGTGTGATTCAGAGGCACAACAGTGTGACTGAAATACACAGTGCAGTATGTATTTTATGGAAATGGCTACATAATGGCATGCTAATATGAACCACCTTCTATGCAAATGGTGATATCAAATGTGGTAGAGTAATTCAGAAATGTATAAATTTAATGCAAAGAAACTGGATCTTCAGAACTTTGTAAAGTACAGGAGATTATCAATAGCATTAGATGAACAACTTGTATTAACATCGGCTTTTGGAGTCTCTCTCCATGCTATTGAGCATTGTCATGTTCCATGTCACAGATAAATCTGATACTGGCTGCTATACCATTCTCAGAGAGGTGTAAAACCTCTTAAAGTATGAGACACAAGCTTTTCATCAAAAGGGGAAAAACGTTTTTAAAATTCTGCTTAAATATTTTAAGTGGCAGTTATAGTGACCTGTATATAGGTCATTCTTTCTACTGTTCTGTTTTTTTTTAAATGTTATAGCTAAAAACGCTTTTTGTTTGTATTTTTTTTATTCTGGGACCTTAATATAGTAGTATTACTGCAAGATTTTAACATTGTTTATATATTACATTGCACTTCTATCCCCATAAGTAGAATTACTCGTAAAAGCTAACTGTTTGTGTTTAGAACCCCTTCTGGGTCCTTGGTCTTGTAGCTTCACTCACAGTTGTGACAGAACTGCAGACTTCTTCTAGATTTCAGCCTAATTTAGTGATTTATTAAAGCATTTTTCCAAAAACAGCAGTACTAGTAAATTTCTGCATCCAAGTCTGTGGTAAGATTACAGTGGTGGTAGTATTGTGAATTCTGCTCCAGAATTTCTGCTTCAGTACTTTTGTAGCTGTTTATATTCCAGTTTTGCAGTTAAAAGCATCTGCTTATCGTTTACTTGGTTAACACTGTATTCCAGAGTTTTTCAGTTTACTTTGCTACTGTTGTTACCCTGTTCTTTATCTGCCCCAGCCCCCACTGAGGCATTAAGCTAAAGTTTCTGAATTTCCAACCGTAAGACTAGAGCTCCAATATTGGATCCCTCACAAGGAAGTCTGCTTCTTGCAACTTAAATTTTTCTCCAACCCTCCCACCCATTTCCTGTTGTGTTTTTAAAAGTCTGTGTTTCTGGCTTCCAGTCCTTATGGTAATCCCTCCCCTTTTTCATTTCTCTATATACTTGTAAATGCCTACATAGTAAATTTGATCTATAAAACTACATTTAGAACTGAGACCTCTAATGTAGTGTAGCTAAAACAAAGCCACTGAGTGGAGTAAAGCTTAGAGCAGCTAGTTTGCATATTAAATAACACTACTATCAAATCTTAGCACAATTTAACCTAGTCGAGCATAGGACCATAGGATCATAGGAGGTTACTAGCCTATTGGCCCTGGGGCCTTTACAACTCCAGCCATGTTTTACTCTTGTTCCCTAATAGACCAAGATATTTAGTCTATATTTTCAGTGTAAGTCTAGGATCCGCATTGGCTGCCCCTGTCCAATTGGGACATAGGTGAAACCCCTGGGGTAAATTTATGGTTTGTCATCCAATTGTCCAAGTTATACTTAAATAGGGTCATTGAAGAGCTCTGTTTTACATGAACTGGTCATTTGTTCCAGAGGAGTGGCAACCTCTGGGAGACATAGCTGTCTCTCAAGCTTGTCCTGTTATTGTTGCAGGCTAGGTTAAGGTCCCTAGAGTGCGTGACTCTTGTCCCATTTGATTTGTTTATGTACAGCAGCTTCATCACGACAGGGTCTGAGACTGCTCTGTAGGCCACATACAAGTGTCTTCTAAGCCGTCTATATAATACTGAATAAAGTGATAGGGCCTTCGGTCTGTCCATGTAAGTCATGTTTTGAAGGCCCTGAATTTTCTTGGTGAGAAATCTCTGGGGTCACTTCAGCTGCTGCAGGTGTCTGGTTAGGTACATAAAAAATGGAGAATTGTACTCTATTATTAGTCTGATGAGGGAAGAGTACAGGGGAGCTATAACTTCCTTACCTTTGGATGCTATGGCCTTAATTATGAGAAGTGCAACATAGAAGCTTTCCTTACCACTACTCATGGTGATCAAAGTTAAGGTTGCTATTAAACAGGAGTATTATTAATGTTGTAATTAGCAGGAACTTCTCCTTTGCTGAAAGGGATGATAATGGAGTTTTTTGCACTGAGTTTAAGTGCATTTCTCTGGCACCAATCATTTATCTGTGTAAGTCCATTATGCAGGATGTTGATATTGTTTGGGGATTTACTGATTGCACCCAGTTTGCAGTCATCAACAAACTTGTTAAGCCCCAGACCATCAATTTTTTCCTGCATTTTTGAGAAGTAGATTCCAAACAGTAGGGGTCCAGTACAGAACCTTGTGGAGCACCACTGGTAACAGATCTCCTAGTAGAGGTGGAATCCCCAGCTTTGATTGCATGCATTTTGTCTGTGAGCCAGTTGGCTACCCATCTAATGATGTATGGGTTTATCTCCAGCTGACTGAATTTCTCAATAATACCTGAGTGGGGGATTGTGTCAAAAGCCTTGACTAAGTTGAAATAAGCAGTATGTGTTTTTTTGCCTTCATCTAGGGCTTTGGTGACACTCTCAAAGAAGTCCACCAGGTTTAACAGGCATGATTTGCCCTTGATGAAGCCAAACTGGGGAAGGTCAAGAGTTTGAAGGTCTCCTATATCCTTGTTGATGAGATCCATGATGATTCTTTCCATGGCATTACAGATATGGCTGATTAGGCTTATGGGTCTATAGTTGACAGAGTCGGTTAAGAGACCCTGCTCTTTTGTGCAATGGGATTACAGTTTCTGTTCCCCACTCAGTTAGGACAAAGCCAGTACTTAGCCTGTGGTTGAAGAGATCGCCCAGTGGTTCTTATTATCTCCTGTTTTAGACCGCTTAGTAAGCAGCCTGGGATGTTATCCGGTCCTATAGAGGCTGTTATTTTGGCCTTGGAAAGAGCAGTTATGACCTGTTCCTTGGAGTTACTAGGTAGAGTACTCGTGACAGGTATGCTTTGAGGTGTGATTAGTGGGGACAGTGGGGTGAAGTTTTCATCAAGCCTGTCAGCTGGCAGGTTGGCAATGTCCTCAGGTTCAGTTTGAGTGGTAACATTCACTACTAATTTGTCACAGTACTGGGCCTTCCCTTTTAGATTTCAGACATAGCTAATGAATGCCTTGTGATTATCCTTAGCTAGGGATGCTAATTTAGTTTCGTAGTTAGCTTTCTAGGACTTTAAAATATGTCTAATTTGCTTTTTCAGGCTGTGGAGGGTGTTTTTTTTTCTGCTGAGACTATTCTCTCTTATTCTTTGACAGTAGTTCGTTTCTCTTGCTGTATAACCTATTTATGCTTGATGTCCACAGGATGGTTTGTTTTTTCATGAGGACCTTGTTTTGATCCATTCAGGTACAGCTGAGTCTATACATTTGTATAGGTGTTTATACAGACCATTTGTGTACACCTCAGTATAGGAATCATTGCACCAGTGGTGGCAGGGGGTTTGAGACTATTTATACCATCACTTTGGAGGCTATAGTTTGCTTTGGATACATTTTTCAACCTTATTGATCCTGACTAGGGGGTCAGGGTTAAGTGCGATCAGTACTTCAAACAAGACTGATTTATGATCAGACTTTACCAGGGAGGGTCCCACACATGGGGTGATTCAGCAATCCCCATGTTGGTGACTACTAGGTCAAGGATATTAGAGCCTCTTGTGTTAACAAATTCCAGGAATCTTAGGGTGAGTGTGTTTGTGCTCATATATGTTTTCCAGTCGATGGTAGGATAGTTAAAGTCACCAATAGCCAGGGTGTTTGGCTGTATTGTGAGTGACTCAAGTAGGTCCAAGCAGATAGGTAGTGTGGTTTTCGTGGTTCATGGTGAGGGACCTATAGCTAACAATAACATGGAGGGGGGGGTCTTTTCTATAGTTAGTTGGACTTGGAGTAACTCCAGGAAGTCATACTATTTAACCAGTCATGAGCTGTATTTGTCCTTAATGAAGATGGATACACCTCCTCCTTTGTTTTTTTCATATTTTGTAGTCTGAATGTGTGGAAGACATTGTAGCCTTGCATAGCCTGGGTAGTCTAGTGCCAAAATCCAGAGACCTCTGTATAACCCAGTCCACAACCTGAAGTAGCCCACCCAAATACAGGTCTGGACAACATAGATATACAATGTCCAAATAACCCCTTAGTCAGTTTACATCATGAGACAATATAGCTATTGCTTCATGTTCATTTTTGTGTCTTTCGGCTTTTCCAGGTTAGGGGTCACCACAGCGGAACTCTGGTCCGCTAATGACTGGCAGTTGATTTTTACGTACCGGCTTGCCAGGTCTGATGCACAACTTTCAATGAAGGTACGCCCATTCACACATGTCTCCACGCAGAAGACGCTCTAGCTGAGAATCGAACCGGACAGCATCTTACTGTGAGGTGACAACGCTACTGCAGCACCACCACCGCTTCATGTTCATAGACAACCATTTATTCCTTAAAGAAACAAACACAAAATTTGAGAGCTGCACATATACAGTTTTACTGGAAGAAAATTCTCACATGCAAACAAGGTGGTCAAGAACACACACACGACATGCCACCACACATAGTGTACACCAACTTATGCTGAGACACTAGAAAAGCAATCTTATCAAGCCTCAAAGACCTCCAAAGTTTATAAATGGCAATGTCTGTCCTCAACAATCTCTAAAGCATTTACCAAAAATGACACCAGACACAACACATATGCCTAAACCCAGGGGAACCCCAAGAGCAAAGCCCATAAGACAAACAAACACATTACCCAGGACTCTTGTCATAGTGGACTCTATTATATAACATATGTAAGCCTCGCTAACCAGAAAGAACAAGGAGTGGATAACTGTTAGTTGCTTGTCTGTTGCCAGATCAATTAAGTTATGCATGCACTTAAGCCACTACATCACAGGTGCCATAATGATTCTATCATAGTTCATGTGGGCATTAATGACCTGAGATGTACCTCCTTGGACGATATGAAGAGATATTGTATTGACTCTTTAAATCTGTGTCTCAAACAGGGAAGAGTCCTGCATTGAGCAAAATTCTACCTTCGCCAAGGATGATGTCACAATGCAAACAAAAGATGATTAACTTCAATAACTGGCTTAGCTTTGTCAACATGGGCGGACATGGTTAACAAACCACATTGCTTTGCACAGGATGGTCTGTACCTGCCTCCCCTAGGCTTCTGAATAATGGCTAAAATCTAACTCATCCCCCTTAGAGCCTTTTTTAGGTAAAATGCCAAACTGACAAACCTACAGACATAGTAAATAAAACCACAAGAATCCTAAAGGTGTTATTGCTCAATAGTAGGAGCCTAGTCAAGAAACTCCACACTCTACAAGCTCTCCTCACTCTTGAGAATATAAACATTGAGACCTGGTTTAAATCTGCAGAAAGTACTCCACCAGTGTAAGGCTTTAGTGTTTTCCACACACTTAGACCATTAACTGCACAGACAGGGACAAAAGGTGCAGGAGTCTTGATCTATATTAGCAACAAGTGTAACTCTAGGCTATTTAAACAGGATGATTCCCTGGAGTTTACCCACATGCAAATCATCCCATACCATATCCTAGCAAATTATAAGTCACCCTGTATGTCCCAAGAATCCTATAGCACTTACCTAGAGCTACTGGAGACACTCATCATTAAACTAAATGTCTTATTCATAGGAGACTTTAACTACCCCTCTAAAGACTGGGAAAAACATACACTGCATCAAACTCACAGGCACAATGGTTCCTGGAATTTATTAGCACAAATACCCTTGACCAAATAGTGCACATTCCCACCAGAGGTGCAAGCATACTGGAGCTGGTACTCACCAATATGGGAAAGTGGTGCATCCCCCCATGTGATGTCCTCACCGGCGAGGCCAGACCATAAAGCTGTCTGTTTTGAAATAAAAATCAACTTGGTAATCCCAGCAAACCCTGTAACAGTTAGGAATTATTCCAAAGCAAACTACTTCTTTTTAAGAGATAGTTTGTCTTAATTCAATGTCCCTCCTAGCCCCGAGATCACAGCTACCTATGCAGAATTGTTCACAGAGACCCTGTACAATCATGTAAGTGGCTGTATAGAGTCTACCTTGTCTTCTAGAAGTAAGCCCAAAACAAACTTTAAAAACAAACTACACTGGTGGAATCCTAACCTTAGCAGGGTATGTAACAAAAGGGAAAATGTCATGCCTAAAATCGGGAAGACAACTCCCATAATGATAAGAGTATTCAGTTTAACTAAACAAAAACTTAAGAGGACTAATTACGTCCAACAAGGCCAATTATGTGATCAAAATAGCCTCATAGGCTAAAGACAACTACAAGGCCTTCGCCAGCAGTCTGTAGCCTCAAAGGAAGAACGCATCAGTGTACTGAACTGATGGTCAGTGATGCCAACTTAACTAAGTAAAGTGATATAATGAATCTACTGGTTAACAAATTCAGCTCAGACTTCACTCCCCTCTCACCCTGCCTCTCTCTCCTCCATGAAATACCCATTGGCATAACCCTGCCCCCCAAATAATTCACAGAAATCAGATCCTGGTGGCACTTGCTAAGGTCAAAAAAAACAGCCTCAATGGGCCCCAACAATATCCAGGGATGCCTCCTAAATAGCTTGAAACATGACTTATAAGGACTACTCGAGTCACTTTTCAAATATAACCTCAAAACAGGCTGTGTACCATGTGAAAGGAAGACTGCGACTGTTATCCCACTTCACAAGGGTGAACCATCAACTGAACCCAGAAACTACAGGCCTGTTAGTCTGACTAGTCTAATATGCAAAGCTATGCAATGAATTATGGAAATGATCAATAAAGACATAGGCAACCTTCAGACACTGAACCTAACCCAGTTTGGCTTTGTAAACAGAAAGTCATGTCTATTAAACCTGGTAGACGTCTTTGAGAAGATCAGCAAGGCAATGGATAAAGGGAAAACAGTGCAAACCAGCTACCTGGACCTGACTAAGGCATTCAATACAATATCCCACTTGGGTATAGTTAACAAACTTACCAAACTGGGCATAAACCTTTACATAACTCACTGAATTGCTAGCTGGCTCACATGAAAGACCCAGGAAGTCAGGATTGGTGAGACCACTTCCACTTAGAGACTGGTCACCATTGCGATACCTCGGGGCATTATGCTGGGACCTCTCCTATTTTGCATCTACTTCTCAGAGGTAATGGCTAATGTCAAGGGGCCTTGCCTGACCAAATTTGCAGATGACTGCAGATTGGCAGCTATCATAACTTCCTCTAATTGCACAAACATGTTACAGGATGATCTATCACAGACAAATTAGTGGTGTCACGAATAAAAACTCAATGCCAGTAAATACATTATAGTGCCTTTTGGGGGAAATGGCCACCCATGCTAATTATTCCATTGCTAAGTGCTATTCTGGATTATGGGAACATATATGGTTAGTAATATTTCCTTTGACCAACATGTGGCTAAGGTAGTGAGAAAATCATTCTATGTCACCCAACTTATAAGTAAGGATATGGCATCCAGGTCTAAGAAAGTCATAGTGCCACTTTATTTGGCCCTTGTCAGACTCACCGTCAAGTATAATGCACCCTTTGGCATGTTCCTGATGAGATATATGCAACAGTTGGAATGCCCACAAAAGTTTCTTACCAGGATAATCCAGGGTATAAACACATTGTCCTATATGGATTGTCTTAAACCCCTATCTCTATACTCGGTCTCCTACAGGTTACTAAGAATCAACCTGTGTCTGGAATGCAAGGCATTCTTGGATCCAGCTCGGACTGACCTTTTGCACATCCACAAAATGAACAGCATCAGAATCATTAGATCTAAGGATTAAAATTTTGCTTGTGACATAAATAGAATATCTTGGTTTATAACTGATTACTAGGCTAATGGCACAAGAGCCTTTAGAAGCTTAGCCAATAACACCCAGGATATGACAATATTTATTTTAACTCATTACATCAGAGTGATGCCTCCAGGTGCATCTGCAGTTAACTCCTACTGATGCCTTTAGACATCAAATATTGCTTGTTCATATTTGCATCAACAATTCCATAATGATGCTATATACAAGGTTTTAAAATATTTCATCTTAAAGCGTACACACTGGCAAACTCAATTGCATTAATATTTGACCTCTGTCTAGTGCAAGTAAAGAGATACTAACTGTTGTTTTTATATTAACTTATATAGATATAATTTTCACATTTTACTAAATATCTCAACAACCATGTAACACAGACAGAACTCCTTAGCTTCATATGAAAACTCTCAGCTAGATAGATACAATGCTGCTGATAGTATGTGTGTAACTTGAATAATAGTTACTGTGTTTACTGTGACTTAGAAAATTCAGTTTAAGACCTAGAACCTGAAGAGTACTACCACTATAAAAAATAGTTTGAGCTTAAGGATTAGCCATTTATACTTCTTTCATAACCTTTATGGTTCCAGATACATGAACATTTATTTGAAATGTGAGAACAATTTGATTCTGTCAAAAGGCTTTGTCTCCTCCCACTGGAAGTTACAGTGCAAATGTCCTGAGCTCCACTGGAGTGAATCAGTTAATTCTTCAGATATGGAATGGAGTTAGTATCAAGGTAGTGGGTGTTTGGGTGTTGGAACCCTGATTCATTTTACAGACTACCTCTGTCTATAAAGGACATGGGCAGTACCCTGAGAGTGAATTTATGGTTCCCCATTCATTTATCCAAATTCTTTTTGAAGAGCGTGAGGGACGGGCTTTATATACAAAGATGGGAAGTTTATTCTATAGATGAGGTAGCCTTGGGGATGTGAATCTCTCTCCATCACTTTCTATTAGAGTTGCAAATAAGGCTCAGGTCCATGGAATGCGTAACCCTCATATATAATTTCTTGCAAATATGTAACATTTTCATCAGGGCTGGATCAGAAAATGCCTTGTAGGTTAGGCATAAGTCATCTCTCATTAAACGATATGCGACAGAGTTCCTGTTTATATGAGCAAAAAAAAAAACACTTGACTGTAATAAGTTATTACAGTCAAATCCATGACCCCCCCCCCCAAAAGCTCTACTTCCATTGAAGAGAAAGAAATACACAATGGTCGACGGTCATACCTCCTACTAGCACATCTACCAGGTATCCAGATGTATGACAAAGACACAGACACACACTTACGCATACACCTTGTCCCAGTCATTCAGATCCCATTTTTGTGCCCCCATCCTCCTTCCACACATTTTATTGAAAAAAAATACTTCTTTTAAACTATAACAAACTGCTTCATACAAATGCAGCAGGCAGTCTCTACAGTTTATACCCTGCCTGCATGGAGCACTACTCCCTCATGGTTAAGTTAAAAAAATGTTTTTCTTTTAAAATGTAGTAAACTGCTTGCTACAAATGTACTCTAATCTACAGTGTATATCCTGTCTCTATACTGTATGGAATGCTACAGCCCACAGGTTTTGGTTTAAAGAAAGAAGAGAGAGAAAGTTTTTTTTTTTTTCTTTACTTTTAAAAATCTTGCTGCAGTTTAGATCAACACATGAAGGTTTGACCCCTCCCCGATCACTTGGCATTAGGTGTAGTGGTTGGTGACATCCAAGATGTGCCAGCAGCTGGACACACACATTATTTATTTATCTTATTTATTGTAGTTTGTTAACCAGGCTAGTAGACTGGTGCAGTACTCTTTTCAACCACATCCTGGATCACATGGCAAAACCAGGACATATACAACTAAATTAATAGCAATGCTGCCATAAGTGTAAAGGTTATGAGAGATGGATGTGGTAGACATGATGGTGAGTAGCAAGTTGGGGTAAGTCAAGGGTAATCCAACTTAATTATGCTTTTTAACATAAAATAAAAAGTACATATGGCATACGTTCTAATTTGCTTTGACATTTCTGAATTCTGGTGAATGGGATAAAATTACCTGAAGGATTTGATAATGGAGGTTGGTATTATTCACTAGCTTTGTGGAGGTTCTGAACAACATGACTGAGGGTCCCTTATATGAATAAATCCCATTAGAACCCTGAAGAATCTCTTTGTGTGACTGACAGAGTCATATGATCAGCTGATTCTAACCTTTAGGCCATTAGATGCAGAACATGTCGATGATGTTAACTACAAAGGTGAGAGTAACATCTGTGAGAATTCTGTAGCTTAGTCAGACAGGTCCTCTTTACCCCACAGTTTTACCCATCATGGTGTTTCCCTTGCATTTTTTGTCACTTCCCATACTATATCCATAGTCCTGTCTTCCCCTTTACTAATTGTCCTCTATCTCTGTTTTTCTGCATTTGTCTCTTTGCCTCTCTTTTGTGTCCATACTGCCTCCGTCTGCATTTTATGATTGTTTGCTGCTTCGATCCCAATTTCTTTCTTCTTTCCTGTACTTGTTTCTTTCTACCATTTCAATTTACCCTTCTTAATCACAAAAGTAAATTGGATATCTGTAACACTAAATAAGATGCTCCTCACCTCTCATTCCTTAAAGGATACCCATATGTGTCTGTTCTTCTGTTTGCTCTTTCCCCATTTCTGGCTTTCCTATCTCCCATATTCATCCCTATTCCTTCCTGTTTATATGACAAACTCAGCTGGTACTTTACTATGCTGGCCCTCTGGTCTTCTCAAAGTTAGAGTGCTGTAGCTATGAGGTGCTTCATTGCATGTCTGAATGCATACAACATTAGACATGCTACTGTGGTATTCCTGTCCTTTTGATCACTTGATCACTTGCAGTTTAGCCACTCCACTGCTTTTGGTAGCATGGTTGATGCTAGTCATACAGTTGCTGTAGTTTGCTATGCTTATATTTTCCTAGAATGCTATTGCTTTGCTGATCCTAATACATAACATAACTATGCAGAAGGCTGTATCACAATAAAACATCTTTGAGATTCAGAAATGTACTGCAACATTATGAACATCTCTGGACACCCCCTATTTTCTTCAGTCCTGCTTACACAAGAATTACCAGACCAGATACTTTTCACCTTCTGAATTTTCTGTAAATGTTAGTGATCAGAAAATAAAGGAGAGGGTATAACATAAGAGGCAAAATCACAGTCTGCAAAATTAGGGACAGTTGAGAGATATGCTAGCAGTCATCTATATTCCACTTTTAAAAGCATATACAAATAGGCCAAAACACACACACACACTCATATATAGACACCATCTCTCTTACTTTTCCATCATATCTCAAAGAACCAATAATCCATCTTTGTCCAGACAGTCCTTTTCTTGAACCAGAAAACCTACAACCTTGCCTTAACATTAAAACGTCTTCTTTTTCCAACAACTTAAAGATTTCATTTTGGAGCAAACAAGGCAAACTCTGTTGTAAATTCCAATGTCTACTTACAGAATTTTCTTATCTTGAAAAGACTGAAACTACTATGCCCATCAATTGCTATAAAACTGTAAAACTAGTATGTCACCTAACTAATAAATAATAAATAATAAAACTATCAATAATTACTAAATAATAATCACTAAATAATTAATATCATTTGTTATTAATAGTTTGATATTTATTATGATGGTTGATGATGTTGATAATGCTGCTAATTATTATTATTATTATTATTATTATTATTATTATTGTTCCTATATAATTACTAAATAATAGTGATGCAACCCATAGGTCACCCGCTGGATTGCCAACTGCTATTTTATTAACTTTTTTTTTTTCATTTTATTAATCTGCTTACTATGTATTTTGTTGAAAGACAAAGGAGTTTGGGTCTGGAAAGTTCACTTGTACAGTGTCACTCATGATGTTCAGTATGCGAATTGAAAGAGAAAGAAAGGGAGAGACAGCAAGAGGTGTTCAAATTCAGGATTACAGAATGTGTCACTCCCTGTACAAGGTTGCTACTCCACTCTACGTCTTCAACAATTTTTTTTCCCTCTTTCTGTCTGCATCCCTCTACTGTTGCTGCCCTTTCATGTCAGTACCACCTGTGCCTGTCTCTTTCTTTTTTCTTTGATTTAGGGTAGTATTTCAATGTGATTAGCAAATCAGCTTGCTATTATTCTAATATTGGGAAGTAAAAGGTAATGTGTATATTAAAAAGGAAATATGTTCACATTCTTTGAGTTTCCATACTGCTTTGAGCCTGTTATAATATTCTTTGTACAATGACTAGATTCATAAAATCTACACACATCCAATTTTTTTGCCTTCAGGAAAATGAACCTTTATATGCATGCCTTATAAGTAGTAATTTTAAATTATAAACAGACATATGCATATATATATATATATATATATATATATATATATATATATATATATATATATATTTATGAATATATTTGCATCTATATCTAATATATATATATATATATATATATATATATATATATATATATATATGTATATATACATGCCATTTTCAAATAAGCTTAGTATTACAACAAAGATGCTGAATGGGTTTTTTGATATACAAATCTTATCTGGGATAAATCTTACTTGTTGAAGAAATGGTCTAACATTCTTCTGGACAGCGTGGAAGGGGTTTGCATGACTGAAATGCATATGTAGGTCAGTGGGAATAAATAAACCCTGGGATTCAATAAACTCTGTCTAGCCTTTGCACAGAGCCTACACAGAGTTTACGTGTTATCATGAATGTGAGTGGCGCGTGGCAGTGCACAATGCATATTAACGAGGCATGGCCTGCCTAACCTAGGTTTTGTGGTTTGAAACAGTGCTCCTGGCTGTGAAACCTTTTAAGAAAATGCAGATAGCAATTCCATGTAAGGCATACAACCTACAGTGTGCAGATTTGCATGGAATGCCACAATAATCACCAGAGCTTTACAAATAGCTGTCATTTTGTTAGTGCAACACATCTGCACAGAGGCCAAATTAATAAGAGGATAAGTAACTAGTAGTAGGGACATATTTGACATAAATGTCACATGGGAATGTGCTAGAATGTATCAGTCTCAATCTCTTAGAGCAAGAAATGTGGACAAAGCCATAAAACTGTGGTGACAAAGGGCCAGAAATGGTGACAGTTTTTTAATATTGCACTTCCAAACTTAGGAAGTAGATAGAATATATAGGTTTTACATTAGCATGAACTTTCTGAAGAGAATGAAGTTGGAAACTCAAATGTCAGTCATCAGTTTCTGACTGCACTCTGCAATGACATGCCAATGATTTGCAAGGAGAAAAAAAATGTTATGAGGAAAATATCACAAATATGAGAGAAAAACTGGACATTCTGCAGAGATCAGGACAGTTGACAGGTGTGCACTAAAATGTATGTAATACTGAGTCACTTCAGTCCAGAGACAATCCCATTGGTATGGCAGAAAGCCACATATTTGATAAGGAAAACAAGTAGACATCCTGGGAATATCTGGACAGCTGAGAGGTATGATTGTGAAGTATATGGTCCAAACACAGTACAGGACAATGTACCTACAGTAGTGTGATATCCCATTCCTGGCATACTGTACTGAAGGTGTGTTAATGATCTGTAACAGGACATGAGACTGCTGTGTAAAATGATCACTCAGGGGAAGTGTATTTATTGAATAGGAACACACAGATGAATTGAAGTAATGAACACAGGGAAAGAGTACAGGTGAAACTCCCTCATGTACAGCAGAGGAAGACATGTCAATAGAAGATGGTTGTAGCAGCAACACCAAGAACATATATATATGGTGCAGTACGGACTGTACAGTGAAAATGTGTTGCCTGTGACTGTCACACAAGGTGTCATAACAGCAGGGAGGATGTGTGGGTAAGATAAGCTTCCTTACATGAATAATGCAGAGGACATCTATCAAAGATCTGACATACAACTGGGGTAGGGTGCATATTGGGAAGCTGTGGAAACTGATATACCTGAATATGAGTGTACTCTCAGCAGAGGTCTAAAGCAAGGTGACCACAGGTAAAGGATCGTGCCAAACATTACAAGAACTAACCACAATCATGGACAATAGCAGAACAATACCACCGCAAATCCCATGCCCCTGACATAACAAATTTGATGTAGAGTGAAAAGAGATGAGCCTGTGCACACTCTGAGCAGTTGGTATAATACAGACACACTCAATGAGGGTAATCACACACACTGTCCTGGTACTGCAATATCTGCAGGAGGGACACTGCTCTATCTGTATGTGACAGTAAGATCAATACAGGCAAGTTGTCTTGTGTGCATGGCATATATCTATGGCACAATCCACTTTGTCACGAATGCTATACATGCCATTAATGTTGCCAAACACCTATGTATGCAATGTGTACGTAAGCTGAACAGGTAGCACACATGCATCTGTAGTAACAACTTGATTGGTATTCTGCACCATCAGACAGTCATGTATATTTCCTAGAAAGATTAACTAGGTATGGCCAGTAGGATGTGTGAGAGCACACTGGACAAAGGTGGTACACTTCAGTTACACATCACTGGAAGATGTGTTGGTAGATACATCAAGAAGGGTTCATTGTACACAGTACTTGCTGTGATGAATTCTGGGAACCATGAAGTTATTATGAGCTCTGATGTGAATGTCCTTCACATACCCAGTACTTGTGTTACATTCAAGAGAGTAGTCAGCACTGTGACCACATGCTGGTGGGTGTACCACTTACCCTCTAACCAAGGACATAGGTCACATACCAATTGGCCTGACTATAGGGTGTGATGTCCACATTATAGTTGGGTAGTTTGTCTGTTTCCTGATTCAACAAATCCCTCCATGTTGCAAGTGTTGCCATGGCTGTGGCTGCAGTATCTGTTATGTGTTGATACTGCCTGTATTATACTAATATCACAGTTGGAGTAGATGACTGCCCACACGATGTAGTCCTTCAGGCAGTTGTTTGGACACAGTATGTGTATGTCATCTGTGATGTCCGTCACTTAACTAGTAGGTAGGAAAGGGCCTAGCAGACAGCCTGTACTGACCTGATCACTTGAACTGAGTTATATGTAACGTCACACATTTCAACATAGTGAGATGTCACATATGTCATGGGTCTAGGACTAATGCTCGATGACACATTTCCACAAATTGGAAATGTTCGAGCACAGTTTTGTGAAACTCCTTTTTCACAGAAAAAAGCACTTTTGTGAAACTATGCTAAAAAATATGAGGAAATGTCTGTTGCTGAGATCGTGGCACAGTGGGGATAATGGAATATTTCCTTTTCCCCACTGTAATATGATCTTGGAGTGAGAATATAAAAGTAGGAGGGGTGTGGGGGGTGCATGGGGGCTTGCCTTCCTGTGTAAATATGATTGTTTTTTTTTTTTAATGTTGTTAGGTTTTTTTTTAGTACAGTTTCACAAAAGTGCTTTTTCGGTGAAAAAGCACTTTCGCGAAACTGTCCTCGGCTGTTGCCAATTCATGGAAATGTGTCATTGAGCATTAGTCCTAGATCCTGTGTCATACACTGGTCTACACATTTAGTGATATAGCTGTTTATAGCCACATATGACCGTGTTGATTGAATACCTCAGTGTAGCTTTGTGTCAAATGCCTTGACCTGTTCAAGTTCCATAAGATGATACTGTTGTCATCATACATGCCTCAATGGCCTCTTTCAGGATATCTATCAGATGTAATGGGCCTAATGTAGCAGTAACCACTCACACAGGTTTGTTGCACACACCTGGAATATTATTAGTGGACATGTAGAAGAGGTCCATAATGACATGTTACTCTACTTCACATTCGAGGAGAGTCAGGATGTCTCTATATATCCATGCATCAGGTGCTGACCACCCCCCAGCTCATGTAGATAAATGCTGATGTACATCCTTGTATGGGAGCATAGGCCATATGGAGGGTGTGTTGAACTGTGTATTCAACCATATCAGGGAGGTGTATGTGATGGATCATGCCATAGGTGATCTGTGATGTTGTCACAGCACACTGATTCCATATGATAGGATGAAAGTAAGACAGTGCATACTGCCTATTGTGATTTGTCCTAGGGTTTTTCAAAATCACACAATCAGGTATCAGCAAGAAAACCCCCAGACTGGGAATTAAACCTTATGTCATTACATGAAAGTAGATGAATCAAAGTGTACGTGTTGTGCTGTCACAACTGGCAAACCCCAGGGATCTGTGCTTGGCTCTTCACTGTTTGAACTATATTTTTCTACAAGTTCAGATTAAAGTATATGGCCATTGGCTTACAAAGTCTGCTGATTCTTGCATACTGTGCAATCACTGAGTCCACCAGTGGTGACAATATAGTACAGGTGGAGCTACCACACACACCTGAATAGTGACAAAGGCACACAATGTACAAATAAATGCAGAAACATGTGTTTGTAATGTTGTTTGTGTAAAGCATGGAGTTCCATGTTAATTGCAGCATTAACAACAGTCCTGCTATCAAAAAAACCAGTGATGCAAGCACTGGGAACACATCTAGATACCAATCTGAACTTTGACCACCAAGTGTCAACACTGCTATCGAAAGCCTTTGTTGTGCACTGCACATCATAAGTCACACCATCATATTAAGATCTTAGGATTGTATGAGAGCATCATAGTCAAACCTCATTATAGCACTAAGAGAGTATAATGCTTTTAGCATCTGGAGAGACCACAGGGCTTTCTCAGCAAAATAACACAGGGCCTACCCACCACATTATGGTGTATGTGGATAGATTAAAAGCCATCTCATTGTAAACTGTATTGTATATGATGGCATCTGCTTGGCCCCCAGGCCAGTGTCTGACCCTATCCTGGTGGGAGTACTGCATACCCAAAAATGTGATATAGCAGATGACATCAGCAGTGTCTTTTGGGAAGAATGAAACAGTGTCCTACATGCTGCTGTAAAGTGCTCTCTGTAATGTCAACCAACTGCTCACACACACACACACACACACACACACACACACACACACACACACACACACACACACACACACACACACACACACACACACACACACACACACACACACACACACACACTAACACACACAGTTGACTGCAGTGAGAGTAGAATCCCTACCTATCTAAGTACACATACTACAGAACACAGTACTTTACACAAGTACCACAGCTGAAGTATGATTTGGAGTGCATCTTTCAACACTTTATAGCTGATGACATCAGCAGTGTCTGTTGAGGCGAAGATAACAATGTCCCATATTCTGGTGTAAAATGCTGTCTGTAATGTCAAGCAACAGCTCACATGCAGACACCCAATTGACTGCAGTGAGAAGAGAACAAACACATCAAGTTGACTACAGTAAGAACAGAACTACTACCTATCTAATTACATGGACTACAGAACACAGTACCTAATGCAAGCGCCATGGCATAAGTTTAATTTATGTAGGAGTGCAGATGAAGTTATAGTAGATGACATCAGCAGGCCACGTGGAAGACAAAAGGTTGGGAGATCTGTATGAAATAGATGTGTAGGCATAAACAAGTTTCAAAATACTGACATTGCATGGTATTGGAGCAGTAACTGTGGGATAACACTTCTGCTCTGCTGTCTAGACACACACACAGCAAGTTGACTACAATGAAAACAGAACCCCTACCTATCTAAGTACATGGACTACAGAACACTGTACTTAACACAAGCACCATGGCACAAGTCTGATTTCTACAACAGTACAGGTGAACTTATAGTAAATGACACAAGGAAGCCATGTGGGAGACAATAGGTTGGAAAGCCTGCACAGGCACATAGCTTCATAGGTACATATGAGGCTTCTAGCCTAATAGCACCAGGATGTTTAGAAATCTAGCTGCAAAAAAACACAAGTTCCCTTATTGAGCATAGATGGATGGTTGTTTTAGCAGAGCATGTTTGTGAGCATCACCAACTGGCCCTGTCCATGGCGGAAATAGGTGCCAGCCCAGAGGTGACTTTATAATCATCCAATCAATTGTAAAGATTGTGCTTGAACAGGGTCATTGAGGAGCACTGCTTAACATGCAGTGGCAGCCTATTACAGAGGAGCATGAACTGTTGTGGGATATATGTGTCTCCCCAACATGTTATTTTTATATCACGGGCTAGGTTGAGAACCCTGGGGCACATTATTGTTGTCTCATTTGAATTGCAGATGTCCATCATTTCTAGAAGGGCAGGGTCTGATACTACTCTGCAGGGCAGCTATACATCACCTCTCAGGAGCATGCATAATACCAATACAGTGACAGGTAAGTGAGTCTTTCCATGTATGTCATGTTTGGAGGCCTGGGAGTCTCCCAAGCACAACCATGTGTTCTGTCTAATTGCTGCAGGTTTCTGGTGAGGTATAGAGAGATGTGGGCATTGTATTCTATTATTGGTGTGATAAGGGTAGAGTACAGCAGAGGTATGACTACACTGGTCCTGGATGTGATGTCATAGGTTCATAGGTTCATAGGTTGGTACTAGGCTATCAGCCCTAGGGCCTATACAAGCCTAGCCATATCAATTCCCTGGCTATTTCTTCCCACATTATTTACTTTCCTGGACCCCTGTCTAGCAGGGTGACTGACGTGATCCCTGGGGTAAATTTCCTTTCTCCCATCCAATTGTCAAGGTTCCTCTTGAAGAGGTCCAAAGAGGCACTCTGCTTGACATGTATGGGCAATCTATTCCAGTCTGGGGAGTCCCTGGGTCAGGAACCTATCCCTCCAGCATGTTTTGTTTATTGTGATGACAAGGTTTAGATCCCTGGAGCGTGTAGCTCTGAGGGATTGGGATTTCTTTAAGTGTAGCATGTCCAACAGCTCTGGGTTTGACATGGCCTTGTATGTTAAGCAGAGATCGCCTCTGAGTAGACGATATGCGACAGAGTATAGCTGGAGATTTTTAAGGCGGTCAGTGTAGGGCATCTGTTTTAGGCCTGTGATTCTTTTAGTGAGGTATTTCTGAGGCCTTTCCAGTTGTTGCAGATGTCTTGAGAGGTACATACCAAATGGGGCGTTGTATTCTATAATGGGTCTAATGAGGGATGAGTACAGTGGGACAATGACCTCCTTTTTTCTGGATGAAAAGCCCTTTGTGATGAGGTGTGCCACATAGAAGGATTTCCTGACTGTTGTGGCGATGTGGTTATCGAAGGTGAGACCACTGTCCACCTGTGTCCCTAAGTCTCTTATCACACTTTCTGTGTTTAGTGTACTGCCACCTATATGGTAATTCATGGATACATGTTTTTTCCCAAAGGGGATAAAAATACATTTCTTGGCATTGAGCTTGAGCCCATGGCTCTGGCACCAAGTATCTGTTTCTGTAAGGCCCTTTTGTAGAGTATCCACATCATTTGGGGATTCAATAATGACTCCCAGTTTGCAGTCATCTGCAAACTTTGTTAGCCAGAGTCCCTTAGTGTTGACCTGTACTTCAGAGAAGTAGATGCCAAACAAGAGCGGCCCCAGGACTGAACTCTGAGGTACTCCACTTGTCACTTGTCTGGAGCTGGATTTGGAGTTGGCTACTTTTACAGTGTGGGTTCTATCAGTAAGCCATTTAGCAACCCATTGGGTGACATAGGGATTAATGCCCAACTTAGTAAGTTTATCTATGATTCCAGAGTGGGGGATGGTGTCAAAGGCCTTGGCAAGGTCTAGATATGCTGTGTGGACCACCTTACCCTTATCCATGGCTCTGGAGACTGATTCAAAGAAGTCAATCAGGTTCAGGAGACAAGATCGGCCCTTCACAAACCCAAACTGTATGATGTGTACAGTGCAGATTGTGTGAGTCAACACTATGGGCACATAGTGAGGAAAGTGTAGATTGATATCAACATGTGTTTCCAAGTCTCACAACACTGTGTTTGAGCTTACGGGTGGTGCTATGTATATCATAATTAGCAGGGGTACTTCATTGATAAAGGTGACAAAGAGTCATTGTGTGTTTAAAGTTCAGTCTATGAGTTTGTTACCAATCAGCAGTGTGTGTCACCCCCTAAAACAGTTGAGGGCACAGCACAGATCATTGTGGTATTCCACTGGTGAGCAAGCTTATGGTGGAGGTGCAGTCCCCAACTTTGAGAGTGTGTGTTCTGTCATTCAGCCAGTGGATTATCCATCTAGTACTGTATGACCTAATTACCATATGGGAGATCTTCACTATAAGACATGAATGGGGGATAGTCATAGGTGTCATGTCCTGTTATCCCTCATCCAAGTCTTTATGGTCAGTCTCAAAGAAGTCTACAAGGGTCAATAAGCAATATCTACCCTTGACAAAACCAAAATGGGTAAGGTCAAGTGTGCTGAATGTCATCTCTGTCCCTGTGGATATGGTCCATGCTGATTCCTGCACTAGCTCTGAAGATAAGGCTTTTCAGGCATATGCATGAATAGTTGTAATTCTACATGTTACCAGATTGATGTGCATTGCATGGCACACAGCATTTTATATTAGATTTTGTGGTGTGGTTGATATATGTGTGGAAAAAGTACTGAGACCCCAGGGTTGTAGTGCTTGCAGGGTATCTACACATGGATGTATTTTAAATATGTGACATATAGTTATTTAGGGCCCTCAGTTTGCAATGTTTTTACGTGTAAGTTCACATCATACAAAGGAAATGGGCAGTAAACAGCAGTAATAGAGCATAATATATGTATCTTCATAGTGCAGTAAGCAGTGGGTTTGAGCAACAGTTATTAAATTGCATATGCATGTGAGATGCACATGTTTACACACTGCTAATTACTCAAAAGCAAGCTGCATTGTTAAAGTCTGATAGTACTGAGTCTCTGAAATATACCTGCTACTTAACTGACTCTGTGACAGCATGTGTTAATACAGTTAGTGCAGTGATGCATTCCTTTTTGGGACCAGATGATCTTGGGTTTGAATACAACTGGAACTAATGCTTTTAACTTCTTTTGTATTACCATTGTTGCGCATTGGTGCATGATGCACAACATCACCCAACAATGCATTAAAGAAAAGAAATGTGGAATATAAGACAGTGATGAAATGGGCATCAAGTAGGGGGAGAACAAATGGAAAGCAATACAGGAATGTGCTCAAGGGAGGTAGGAAAGAACCATAGCTATCCATTTCCTCAACAGTAAACAAATGATAACATATGCAGAATATTAGCTGAATTGGAACTGTCACCTCCAGACTATGTGTGGGATAATTTTTGTTTGTGTTATAGGTGCCCACTTTGAGAGAGAGAGAGAACGAGAGAGAGGAATGTTGGGGAAGGGATATTGGTATGTCTGGGTCTGGTAGTTTGGGTAGGTAAGGAAATTGCAGACAGACAAGACAAACAAGACAAGAGACATGGGTGGTGATGGACACAAGAGGTCTGTGGCCATGGATAGGGTGAGAGTGGGAACATCCAGGACCCATTGTTGTCAAGCTGGGAGACAGTGAGTATCAAGTTCTCACCCACAGGACTGTCATCACTGTCACCTCACGCTGCCACTGGATGGAGCACTTGACATCTCCTTCTCCTCCTCCTGGTACTATGTAAAATGAGGGAGAGCAGCCTCTCCAACTGGTGTAGGCAAGCAGCAACAATGAGGTGCACAACCCTATGCAATGCAATATCCCTGACAACTTGGTGTGTGTGATAAACTCACCACCTCTGTCACTGCTTCTGAAGGGAACCACTGGACTATCCTCCAGTGTAGGACTACCTGAGAGGGCAAGTAGTGGAGAGGCAGCTGAGGTGGTAATGCCAGGTTGGCTCTAAGATGAGAATGGCAGCAGTGTTGTAACCAGTGGAGTGGGGGCAAGTGGATCCTCTGGGCTGGCCTACCCCACTGTGATGTGAAGCATTTCATAATGTGGTACACATGGATGACATGGGCACATTTTGATGACACGTAATAAAATAAAATTAAAAAAAATTAAAAAATAAAAAATAAAATAAGAGATAAGGGTTGGGGTGAGAGAAAAAAAAGAGACAAGATCAGTACCTTCAAATGTAGCATACAATGCATTAATACAATTATTTGACTCTATTATCTTAACCTTTACTCCTAACACTACCACTTGCTAACAGATAACTTCTACTTTTAAAACTACCAGCTCCTAACAGATGCACACTATACTACAGCTTGCACTTGAGTGTTGCAATTATAGAGATTACAGTCTACAGCAGGGCATGTGTGCCACTGCTATATAGATTTTCCTTTAAACCTTCAAGTTTCACATAATTGAAGAATTAACAGTTTTGTATATTTGGGAAGTCTGGTATTTGAACCCACAACCTCTGACTAAAGTTAAATATTGTACTTTTAGTTTGTGCTATAGACTAATGCATGCATACTTGCTTTTGCAGTTGAGATATGGATGCTCATTTTGATACAACTCTATAAAATATCAAGAAAGCTATCTTTAACTTTTAATGATACAATAACACTACTCTTCTGCCATATACATACCACATACCTCCCTCATCCTTGCCAGTCTATCACCATGGGTCCTAACACTGATATCACTTTCCATGGCAGGTGTGGAAAAACAGAACAGAATACCGTTATGAATAGCAGTCTTGCCTATATTCAGCTTTTAAGTCTTACAATTACTCTCTGTAGTTGATACTTACACAGGTGCAGGATGTCTGCAGTCCTAAATTCTCCAAGCCAATGGTCTAGGGGATACCTCTTCCTCCATCTGGAGGTCATTGTAGTGAAGTCTACATTGTTCACCAGGGCGGGGGATACCAGTGGCACTGGTACAGCCCCGGCTAAACTATCACAAGCTTCTGACTTTTACTGGGAGCCAGAATAGTCCCCTGCAAAAGCCTGGCACTGTGGTGTTTCACTAGGAGTCCAATAAAAATCTTGAACTCCTGGACACCCCATCTCTGAGCCCTAAATTTCACACCTTTTCCACGAACACCTGCCATGTCTACCCAGGTTCAAGAGCTGATAGTTTCCTGCCAACTGCAGTTATAGCATTTACTGGGAGTGTGCAAACTGTTTGAAACTGTTGCACAGAGCTTACCATCAAGCAAACATGGTGCTGAGCAGTGTGCACCCCCAAGCCCTAGGTTTGCACGATGGCAAGCGGTGTGCAAAAGTGGCAGGCAGTCAGAAATTGCACAGGGAGTTGCGTATGTGTCTCAGACAAATGTAAGGGCTATATCAGTCCAGATATCAGAAATAAACTTACAGGAATGTAGTACACACTATACCCACAGTTATACAGTTCATAGATATCATAGATTAGTACTAGGCTAACTGCTCTTGCAAGCCATTTTAAGCCTAGCCAATTATCCCTTGTGAGACTCAAACCCTGCACCTTGTGTTTGTAAGGCAAACACCTTACCCATTAGGCCACCCTCCTAACCCATTATTTGATAATAATGGGATAATACATTATAGGAATTGGGACAAAAGTAAAAGTGTGTGGAATATACTGTATTCAAACCCAGAATCATGTATATTGTAGTCCTATTCTTACACCTGCTGCCACAAGAGTGTTGAAAAAAACACTTGTATATGTTTCAGTTCACTGCTGTCAGAGTTCTGTCTTCTTTCTGGGGGGGGGGGGGGTCCAGTTGTCCAGTTTGCACATTGCTGAGCTTCACAAAAACCAGATAAACACAGCTAAACCTGCTATTCATTTTTTCTCTGATTCCTGCAAACAATGGTCAAAAAAAAAGAAAGAAAGAAAGAAAGAGAGAGAGAAAAGCATTCAAACTCAGTACCATCTGAACCCAAAATGGAATGTATCGATGCATTAACACATGTTGCCTCAGCGTCTCAGAGTCAGTTAAGTAGCAGGTGTATTTCATAGACACAGTACTAACTGTCAAACTTTAGCAATGTGGCTCACATTTGCGTACTGCTTAGCAACCCATAAACATGTGTATCTCACATGATTATACATTTTGCTAATCATTGCACAAACCTGCTACTTGGCACTCTATGGAAAACTACATGTTATTAAGTATTACTGCTGTTTATTGTCCATTTCTTGTGTATGACATTACATTATATGTGGAAACTTAATAACATGCAGACCCTATCTCACACTATGTCACATATTTACAATACAGCTATCAGTTGCCCCCCCCCCAGCACTTCAACCCTGGTGTCTCAGTACTTTTTCCACATATACAGTATATCACCTACACTACAGGAAGCAATAGCAAATGTGCTATATGCAATGCATGTCAATCTGGAAATATGCAGAACTACAACTATTGACCCATAAGCCTAACAAGGCTTATCTGCAAGGCTAGAGAAGGGATCAGCATGGACCTTATCCACAATGGCGTAGGTGACCTTCAACACACTTGAGTCAATCCATGTTGTGTTTGTCAAGGATAGATCTTGCCTACTGAACCGCATGGGCTTCTTTGATACTTACCCCAAAGACCTGGATGACAGATAACAGAACATACCACCTATATTGTTATACAAGGCCTTTGACAATATCCCCATTCATGTCTCAGAATGAAAATGTCCCATCTGGGAATTAAGCTATACAATAGTAGCTGGATAGCCAACTGGCTCACCAACAGAATGCACACACTCTCAAAGTTGGGGACTGCACACCCCCACTAGCCACTTACCAATGGAATACCCCACGGATCTGTGCTGGGCACTCAACTGTGTGGAAACTACTTACTTGAAGTGCAGGCAATGGTAGATGGCCTGTGGCTTACCACATTTGCAGATGACTGTTAATTGGATGGGGTCTATATAATAAGAGGGAAAGTTCAAAAGAATGAACACTCAAACATCGAAAAAGCACAAACATCGAACTTTATATTGTGGGGGGCTGCACCCCCATACCCCCCGTTAAATTTATATTCCAACTCTGAGGTCGCACTACAGTGAGGAAAGGACAAATATTTCTATCCTCACTGTACTGCAACCCCAGAGAAAGCGTTTTGATGTCCGGCATTTTCGATCATAAGAGCGTTCATTCTTTTGAACTTTCCCTCATGATATAGACCCAATTGGATGCACTCATATAGACTACTGCAATGATGATAACATATTACAGGAGGGGCTGACAGAGACAAATGATTGGTGCCAAACTCACAGACTGAACCTTACAGCAAATAATGTATCATTGCCCCCTTTGGCAATGAAGTACCCCTGCTAATTATGATATACATAGCACCCCTCTCAGCTCACAGTGTTGTGAGACTTTTGAACATATTGTTCATAGAAATCTACACTGTCATCCCTATGTGCCCATAGTGGTAAGATACACATTCTGCATTGCACTTCATACATATAGACATCACATCCAAGACCAGGGAGGTCATAGCTCTGCTGTACTCCACCCTTATCAGACCACTAATTGAGTAAAATGCTCCCTTCTGTTTGTACTTCACAAGACAACTGCAGCAATTGGAGAAAAAATAGAGGTTTGTGACTGGGAGAATGCAGGTCCTCCAACCATCACATACATGGGAAGACTAAAAGACCTCTCACTGTACTCAGTATCGTGCAAGCTGAGGAGAGGTGACCTATGCCTGACCTACAGAGAAGATTCAGACCCTGCCCTACTGGAAATGACAGACATTTGCAAATCAAATGGGGCAAGAATAACTTGCTCCAGGGTTTTCAATCTAGCCTGTGACATAAACAGAACATGTTGGGGAGACAGATATAACCCAGCGACTCACACTCTTCTGTAACAGGCTCCCACTGTGTGTGAAGTAGTGCTTCTCAATGACCCTGTTCAAGCGCAACTTTTACTACTGTTTGGGTAATTGTAAAGACACCTCTTGGGTGGCACCTATGTCCCTCATAGACAGGCCCAGTTGCTGCTGCTCACAAAATTGCTCTACTGACAATGACCATCTAAATATGCTTAATAAGGGTACTTATTTTTTTACACAGCTAGGCATCTATAGCCTCATGTATAGTGATAACTATGTACTCCTAAAGCTTACAAATACAATATGTGAGAGAGATAACTATGCAATAAAGCTAGAATAAATGCTATCTCTCTCAGGTAACAGCAAACCAGATAAACAGGTTGTCAGCACACACACTTTGCCTCCTTACCAAACCAAGTCCACAGCACATAAACCCACATACCCAGAGGTACTCGTTAGAAGCTTACCAAAAGAGCAGAGACCTCACAAATGCACACCTTCTACACACATTACATTTCCAATGGAACCCATTACATATAGAAACAAATGTATCAGTGTCGCACCCATTAAGTCCTTAAGGAAAAACAACTCAAAACCAATGGTCATAGACAAATCCATATTAAGACACACACATGTCCCTCTCATCAGGTTATATGAAAGTCACTGTCAGCTGCCTGTCAGGTGCCAGGATCCACAAAGTCAAGCATGCACTCAAGTCTCTCAACAGCAAGCACAGTTACATCTCTGTCATACTCCTTGTTTGGAGTAAATGACTTGAGACATACCTCAGTGGACTATATGAACAGAGATATGACTGTGCTCTCAGATTACGTATACCAGACAGGTATGTACATAGCTCTAAGCAGTATTTTATCTTCACCCAGGATGATGCCTCAATACAAACAAAAGAATTATAGACTTCAACAATTGGCTTAGCTACTGGTGTCAATCCAGGGGGCTCCAGTATTTGTCAGCCTGGGATGATGTGGTTGACAGACTATGCTGCTTTGCCGGGGATGGCCTTCATCTGTCACCTCTTGCTTTCGGTCACTGGCCAAGGTACTTGCCTCTCCCATGATGCCTTTTTTTAGGCAATGTCATAGGAACAAAATTCATGACATAAAAATATCCTCAAAAGACAAACTCAGGGTTATGCTGCTTAATGCTAGGAGTCTAAATCAGAAACTACACTCAATAGAGACACTTCTTACTTGGGAAGATGTTGATGTTTGCGTAGTCACAGAGACATGAAAGGCTATAATTCCTTCCACATGTTCAGGCAGCAAAATGAATGTAAAAGAATCAAGGAGTAGGTGTAGCCATCTTCCAAAAAGACAAATGCACATCAACACTGGTTAAGCAGTATGACTTTCTAGAGTTACTCCAAGTTCAACTAACTGTAGGGAAGGCTCCTGTCCATGTCATTGTTAACTACTGGTCCACCAGCATGAACCATGAAAACCACACAGTGCCTTCCTGGACCTACTTGAGTCACTCATAATACAGCCAAACACCCTAGGCATGGATGACTTTAACTAGCCTTCCATCAGTTGGGATACATATATGAACTCAAACATGCTAAGGTTCCTGAACGTAGTAAACACAAATGCTTTGGAACAGTTAGTCCGTATCCCCACAAAGGGCTTGAATGTCCTTCACAAGGTACTCACCAACATGGGAGATCGCTGCACAACCCCCATGTGTGAGACCTTCCCTGGTATGGTCTGATCATAAACCAGTCACATTCAATGTAACAATCATATCTGACCCCCCCCCCCAAGGATCCAAAAGGTTGAAAACTCTCTACAAAGAAAACTGTAGCTTCCTACATGATGGCATAAATAGTTTATAAGCTCCTGCCACCACTGACAGTAAAGACTCCTACACAGAGGTGTACACAAAGGCCCTGTATAAATACCTTTACAAGTGTGTAGACTTAGCTCTACCAGAACAAATCAAAACTTGCTCATGAAAAAACAAGTCTCCCTTGTGGATATCTAGCATAAATAGATTATGCAACAAGAGAAAGAAATTGATGTCCAGGAATAAAAGGGAACAGTCTCAACAGAAGGAGACCCTCCATAGCTTTAACAAGCAAATTAGACATCTTGTAAAGTCCTCTAAAGTTAATTACAAAACTAAATTAGCATCCATAGGTAAGGATAAGCATAAGGCATTCTTTAGCTGTGTCTGTAATGTATAAGACATTCTTTAGCTGTGTCTGTAATGTAAAAGGGAAGGCATAGCTTTGCATAGATTCATAGATTCATAGATTAGTACTAGGCTAACTGCCCTTGTGAGCCATTTTTAAGCCTAGCCAATTATCCCTTGTGAGATTCAAACCCTGTACCTTGTGTTTGTAAGGCAAACACCTTAACCATTAGGCCACCCTCCCAACCCCTGAATTTATAATGGAAGGTACCACTCATACTGAATCTGAGAGCATCGCCAATCTGTTAGCAGACAGGTTTGGCAAAAATATCACACCCCTGTCTTCACCAATCATACCCCAAAGCATACATGTCACCAGTTCTCTACCTATTATCTCCAAAGAACAGGTTATAACTGCACTCACTAAAGCCAATAACACAGCCTCTATGGGACTGGATAACATCCCAGTCTGCTTACTAAATGGTCTAAAGCAAGAGTTAGGGGAACCACTAGGTAGTCTCTTCAAACACAATGTAAGCACTGGCTTTGTCCTGGCAGAGTAGTAAACAAACATAATCCCCTTCCACAGATGGGGGGTCCCTTAACTAACCTGGAGAACTACAGACCCATACGTCTGACCAGCTTTGTCTGTAAGACCATGGAGAGAATTGTCTTTGACCTTATCAAGAAAGACATTGGTGACCGTCTAACTCTTGACCTGACCCAGTTTGGCTTCGTTAAGGGAAGATCATGCATGTTAAACCTAGTGGAATTCTTCAAGAGTGTCATCAAAGCCATGGATGAAGGCAAGTGAGTACATACTGCCTATCTCAACTTGGCCAAAGACTTTGACACAATCCGCCCACTTGGGCATCATTGAGAAACTCACTCAGCTGGGGATTAGCTCATACATCATTAGATGGGTAGCCAACTGGCTCATCAATAGAATGCATACAATTATAGTTGGGGATACCACCTCTACCAGCAGACCTGTTACCAGTGGTGTTCCACAGGGGTCTGTGCCTACTGTTTGGAATCTATTTCTCAGAAATTCAGGTGATAGATGGTCTGTGGCTCAGCAAGTTCGCTGATGACTGCAAACTGTGTGTAATAATTGAATCCCTAAGCAATGTCAATATACTAAAGAATGGGATTACATACATAAATGATTGTTGCCAAAGCCACAGACTTAAACTTAACCCCAAAAAATTCACTATTATCCCCTTCAGCAAAGGCGAACTCCCTGTAAATTGCACTATTAATAATATTCCCCTGAATTCCAACTCAATGGTGAGAGATTTGGGAATGCAGGTTGATAGCAACCTCAGCGTTGATTATCATGTGTCCACAGTGGTAAGGAAGGCCTTTTAAGTTGCACACCTCATAAGTAAATGTATAGCATCCAAGACTAAGAACGTTATAACTCCACTGTACTCATCCCTCATTAGACCAGTTATAGAGTACAATGCTCTCTTTTTCATGTACCTCACCAGACACCTGCAACATCTGGAGAGACCTAAGAGGTTTCTCAATAAGAAAATTCAGGGACTTCAACACATGATCTTCATGAACAGACTGAAGGCCTTGCCACTGTACTCTGCATCATGCTGAGAGACGACTTTGCCTACCTACAGAGAAGTCTTGAACCCTGCTTTAATGGAAATGCTGCACCCTGCAAATCAAACGGGACAAGACTCACTTGCTCTAGGGACCTTAACCTAGCTTGCAACATCAGCAGTACATGCTGAAGAGACATATATGTCTCACAGATATCACCACATCTATGGAACAAACTCCCAAATCATGTGAAACTGAGCTCCTCAATGACCCTATTTAAGTGTAACTTGGACAATTGGATGGGAAATTGTAAATTTACCCCAGGGTTTTCACCTATATCTTTCTTAGACAAGGGCAACCAGTGCTGATCATGGATTTGCATATATGGCTACATATCTTGGTCTATAAAGGAATAATGCTACAGCTTGGCTAGGCATGAAGAGGACCTAGGGCCTTTAGCCTAGTATCCTCCTATGAACCAATGAACCTAGGGCCATTATGGTAGTAGCCTCATATGAACCTATGAAGCTATGATCCTATGCAGGCATGCCAACATCTTGTCTCACACATGGCCTGCTGATGTCATGCACTATAAATTCAACTGCAGTCCTGCAAAAGTCAGACTTGTACCATGACACTTGCATTAAGTACTGTGCTCTGTAGTCTGTGTATGTAGATAAGTAGAAGTTCTATTCTCACTGCAGTTAACTGGGTGTGTGTCTGAGAGAACATTTTACACCAGCATGTGTGACACTGTTCTCCTCAACAGATACTGCTGATGTCATCAGATATAAAGTGTTGTCTGAGAAACTCCAAGTCAGAGTTGTGCCGGGGCCCTTGCATAAAATACTGAGTTTTGTAGTCTGTGCAGTTAAATAGGTAGGGGCTCTATTTTCACTGCAGTCAACTGAGTGTGTGTGTGTGTGTGTGTGTGTGTGTGTGTGTGTGTGTGTGTGTGTGTGTGTGTGTGTGTGTGTGTGTGTGTGTGTGTATATATGTGTGTGTGTGTGTGTGTGTGTGTGTGTGTGTGTGTGTGTGTGTGTGTGTGTGTGTGTGTGTGTGTGTGTGTGACAGAGAACCTTTTGCAGCAGCATGTGGGACACTGTTATTACCATATTCTCAACAGACATTGCTGATGTCATCAAATTTTTGGATATGCAGTCATCCCACCAGGGCATGGTCAGACATCACCGCATCCTATATCAAGCATATTACAGTGAAGTGGCTTTTAATTTATCCACATACATCATGGCATGGTTTGTAGGCCCTGTGTTATCTTGCTGAGAAAGGCCTGTGGTCTGTCTAGATGCTGTGTGTGTCTGGTGAGGTACATGCAAAGGAGAGCATTATACTGTATTATTGTTCTGACAAGATTTGACTACAGTGCTATCATACAGTCCTAAGATCTGAATATGATGGTGTGATTTATGATGTGCACCATATGTTTGCACTGGAAAATCATTAAAGAGAGAAGTTAAAATGTGATGATACACATTGCAGTTTCTGACTTCACACCCTCATGAGTATTCACTATAAAGTTGAGAAATATAGATGCTGTCCACTGTCTAACTTTCCAAGGTCAATATCTCAAAGGTACAATTACCAGTTCAACACCACAAATGCAGATATACTAAGCACTAAGTTAACTATACACCCTGAGCATCAGACACAAAGGTTTTATATACCTGAATCCAAAAGATAGAAAACAGGGATATGGCATAGTTATCATTACTTTAACAGGGTGCTGTAGGGGGACGGCAGGATGCTTAGGCTGACACAAAAGGTAGCTGAGTGTGTGTAAATAAGAAAGAGAAGAAAGCAGGCATGGATAAACCAACAAATGACCAGTGAGGCAAAATGAGTATCTGTTGTGTGTGTCTGTAAGCGTCCTCCAGGTGAAATTCATCTGTCAGCATCTGCATAGACACAGAAAAGCTCTCTGCTGGCTTTACATCTTGGAATGTCAGACAGGTGTGAGGCATGTATGGTAGAGGTTGCAGTTCATTGTTCTCATCCCTGACCATGAGAATTGACTTTGCCAGGAGTTGCCCTGGCATCTCCATGCCCACAGTCAGATGCAGTGTTACTGCATGAACGTGACTGATGTCTGCTGGATGCGCTCCCTTCTCGGGGACACCCAGGACAACCACATGGTCTTCCACATCTGGGTATGGGCAACACACTCACTGATGCAGGCAGTGGAGGTACTGTCATGATGGGAGGGTGATTGTGCATGGCCACATTGGCTGACAGTAGATTATGTGGCTGACCTACGTCCACAAGTATACCATTCCCCTCCCAGTGGACATACCACTACAGACACTGCTTGTTCCATGACAGACACCCCTCAGGCCATCACAGACACCTCTCATTCCAACATTTCTTCATTCAATCCAGTGAATCAGCAACACAGTGGAGTCAGTCATGCATGTTAGAATGTATTACATCCACATCCTTGAACATTTGTGTAGAGCACCTGTGGGAACATGCCTGTGCCTCCATCATGGCCTTAAACATATGTTGAGTGGCATGGGAATATACACCTGCACCAGGTAGAGGAAGGACAGTAGGCCCCTTCTGAGCACCTCTATCAATCCTCCTGTGTGGCACCTCGCTCACACTTTGCCTATGGCCAGACTCAACAGGCACTGAAGCTGCAGTAGCCACACTTGCCTGATCAATGTCCTAACCCTCCAACTGTCCAATATCTGTGGCCTCTGTGGACTGGATAGGTGTAGGCCTACTGGCTGTATCTGACAGAAATGCAGGAGATGGATGTATGTTAACCTCTGTGCCAGATTCAACCTCTGCACCCCCTGACTGTGCCTCAGTTTGGCCACCATCATAATCAGAGTCTGCTGATGCACTGATGTCAGATGGTGCAGGGCCCACACTCCCACTGTCATGATCATCTGTGACAAAAAGCAAGAAACACAAGAATAAATTAATGCCTGCACTACTGTACTGCAAGGTTTGCTGATAAACAGTGCCTCCACTATTATAGGCATTACAGCAATACACACAACAGACCTGAGATCAAAATTACACACTGCAATATTTCTTTAAATTGCTCAGCAGTAATGATATAAAAATAGTTGGCTTACTATATGCAGAAGACATACTCCACTGTAGTCCAGATGGTCCTGGATGAAGTTAAAGAAGAGGTAAGGGCAGCATCATCACAATTAACAGTAACACAGGGGGGTAATACATTTACCCTTTTATATGTCCATTAACTATTATTTCAACAAGAACATGGTTGACAACTGAAACCTAAGCTGATAACTGTAGCAATCTTCAACCACCCCCCCCCAAAAAAAAAAAAGACGTGACACAGAATTAACTTATTAATTTCAGTTGTTTTACTATACAACAGTACTCAACTGTTCAGATAAAGCCTACTTGGAAGCTCCTCCTGGGACATGCCTGTTGTCTCAGAAACTGTTGCTCCGACATCCAGGATATGCTGTAATGCATTCTCCTGAGAGATGTCTGGATCTCTGAGATTGGCCAAGACCTCTTCATTGCGGGGTCAGTGGTGGTTCCCTAGCAAACTCTCCCCTGGTAACCATCTGGTCATGGCCCACTGCAGCTGCTGTCCTCTGTGCAGATATGAAGATGTCAGTGGCCCTGTGGTACATCCGTTCATATGTCCTGCCATAGCCACCTATGGCATTTACATTATGGATTGCCATATTCACATCCTACATGCCATATCTTCCTGCTCCCTTTCCAGAAGAAAAGCACTATGTTGCTTAAAATTCATCTACTATAACCTGGTTCTCAGCATCGGTGAAGGGGGGTCTCCGTGGATTGCCACACCTGGGTGGCATACTCGTAGGTGTCCTAAAAGACAAGAGAAGTATAATATACATAAATATCACATAACTACAAAATAACTGTTTCCATATATATTACCCACTGGAGAAACATAAACAGTATGCAGATGTGAAATACTAACATTTGAAAAACAAAGAGAGCAGCAAAAGCAACATATCCTTGTTTGTGGCATAACAGTAGCACATCTTTGCTCCCCCCACCAAAAGAACAGTCCATTCTTGTTAGTACCATAACAGTAACTCATCTCCTCCTGCCACAAAAGAACAGGAAAATGACCCAGTTTGCTATCAAAACTTCTTTTGACGTACTAAAAAGTGTTATCAAAAGTCTGTTTCTGAAAATTTGTACATATTTATCACACAGCATTCCATTTTCATGTATACCTCTGAAATAGCTTGACAAACATGCCCATGCCATCAGTACACTTCTAACTATTGCTTACAGATAAAAGTGTAAAAGTCGTTGCTTCACATTATTCTTAAATACAGTCCAGCATATGCGGTATGTAGGTGACAAAATGAAAACATACCTTCTGAAGTTCAGTAATCCTCTATAGAGATATATCCTGAAGAAAAAGCTTTTTTGCAGTCTTCCAAACATATACAACTCTCCTCACTATTAGTTTCTCTAGCTACATGGTTGCCTTTTTATATGGAATGTAGATTATTAATGCATTGAAACTGTGAGTAATTACTGTATGGGAGAAGGAAAAGGCAACACCACTGCAGGCTGTCTTACTTCCACTCAGTGTGTCAGGTTAGCTCTAGAAAGTGTTAGATGTAAGTTTGGATATGTAATTAAGCAGCACACAATTCACAGGTTGTGTTCCTTAAGATCCAACCTGCCCTTCAATTGTTATCATCTGCATATATCATTTTCAGTTAATATCATCACACATTTTAAGGCCAATGATGTAGAATGGGTTACACAGTGCATGTCTCAGAGTACTGGTCAGATAACTAATGAATGACCAACAAACACAGAAAGGTAAGATAGAGCTGTATATTTGCAAGCAATAATCATAACAGGTTGTGTGATCACTAAGTGCACTACATCCAGATATAATAAATATAATAGATGCAAAAATAACAGTTTATAGTTTGATATCAGTGTGCATTCTGTTCCAGTTGATTGTTTGAAGAATGAGTTCAGTTCTATGCTGCAAAGCTGTTTCTGTGGCAAAGAGAGGTAAGGCCATCATTTTCTTGTGTGTTTCATACATTGATTTTCCTCATTTTAATTACTTGCGCCTTTTGTTTTCCTTTTTTTTCCCTTTTCCATCTGTTAAGCAGCAGGTGTGTTTTCATAGATACTAATTACAGCATAAGCAGCTGAATTGGAAGTTAATCAACCAAGGCAACAAAATGGAGCTATTCAACAAGATATAATGCAGCCATGTAGACTCCATGCTGATATTTCCTGTGGATTTAAAAACTTTTAGAGTAAGACACAAAAAGTCTACATGGACAGAATGTTAGGGGCTGCTGCTGCTTTAATCCAATTGTATGTGCTACAGGCTGAAGCCAATGCTGCTGCTTCTGCCAATAGGCCTAGGCCAAGAAGGAGAAGAATTTTCAGGCCCATTTAACTTTTCACAACCTACATGATGTATTAATTGTAGAGCGCTACAGTGTATACAGGAACTCTGTGACCTCTGCTGCCCTCATCTCAAAGTCAGAATCAACCAACGGGAACCCATCCCAGTGGAGACAAAGGTATGTGTAGTCCTTAGAATCTTAACTATAGGTACCTTTCAGAGACCAATAGGGGACAAGCTGGGGGTGTCACAGGCACCAACATCCAGAATTCTCCACCAGTTCCTGGATGCTATGCTCCAACATGCCAGTGAGCACTTATATTTTTCCTGTAGTTCTAATGAGAGTGCTATAAATATGAAACAGTTCTACTGGATAGCCCACTACCCTGAAGTACTGGGTGCCATAGATTGCACTAATGTAATAATTAAGGCACAATGTGGGAACAGGGTAGGCTCTACATTAACAGAAAGGGCTACCACTCTATCAACAGCCAAGTCATGTGTAATGCCAAGGGAAACATCTTGAATGTGTGTGCTGGAAATACTGGTAGCTACTTCAACTCACATATCTGGCACACCTCACAACTGTACCAGATGTTTGCTAAGGGGATATCCCACAGGGGCATTTACTGGGGGAAACAGACTATGCACTGGAACTGTGGCTGACAACACCTATCAGAAATGCGCACACATCCATAGAGGATCTGCATAATGAGGCAATCACTCAAACCAGAAATGTCATACAGCATGTGTTTGGGCTGCTAATGTCATGGTTCCAGTGCCTAGATGATTCTGGGGGAGTCCTTCAGTACAATCCATGGACATCTACAGAAATTATCACAGTATGTGCAATGCTACGCATCATAATCCTGAGAAAACAGCTGCAGCAGGATCAACAAGGGGAAGGGGCACACATCCCACCACCAATGCCACAATCACCACAGTCACAGGCTGATGAAGAGTCAGAGGGGGTACCACCAACTGATGTGAGCATAGGGAGACATAGGCATGCTCAGTATACTTTTTCATCGGTTAAAAGGGAACACATAGCACACTCACTCACTCACCACCTATGGGCCTAAAAAACCTTCCTCCTACAAACATACATATAGTAACATTAATGCCATGTAACTCGCATAGCCTTTTCCTCCCCTTGTATTGGCTGTGTACTGCTGGCATCAGAGAGGGTCACCCCTGAAGTAATACTTTGATAACTGCTGCATTTACAAGGAAAGTCCTGAACCCGGAGTGTATTGTTTAATAATAGTATGGCATATCATTGTATTTCATCATTTGGTACAGTAAGCACATAAAAGGTGGGAGATTTTTTACAGACAAACATGTGACAACAAAGACTTATTTGATTTATATGTGCCCATTAATAAGTAGTAGGCCTCAGGCATCAATGAGTCAAACAGTCGTATCTCTCAAAAGTACTGATGATCACTGCATGCCCTCAGTTTAGCACCATACATTTGTACTGGAAAATCATTGAAGAGAGAAGTTAGAAAGTAATGATACAGCTTGCAGTTTCTGACTTCACAACCCTCAAAGGATCAAACAACAGGCAGGATGCAAAACAAGGTAAATAACAGGCCTTGTTTGGGTCATAGCAGTAACTCATCTTTGCTCCCCCAAAATAACAGTGCACCCTTGTTTGTACCATAACAGTAATTCACCCTTGCTCACCCCAAAAGAACAGTCTATGCTTGTGCCATAACAGTAATTCAGCTTTGTTCCCCCCACAAAATAGCAGTGTACCCTTGTATGTGCCATAACAGTAACTCACCTTTGCTCCCCCCCCCAAAAAGAGCAGTCTATGCTTGTTTGTGCCATCCCTCCTGCCCTTCAGTTGTTGGCAACTACATATCATATTATTCCCAGTTAATATCCTTACATATTTTAAGGTCAATTATATACAATGGCTTACACACTGCATATGTCAGAGTACTGGCCAGATAACTGATGAATGACCAACAAATACAGAAAGGTGAGACAGAGATGTATATTTGCAAGCAATAACCATAACAGGTTGTGTGACCACTAAGTGTACTATGTCCAAATATAATAAATATAATCAATGTACAAATAACAGTTTATGGTTTGATATCAGTATACATTCTGTTGCAATTATTGTGTGAAGAATGAGTTCAGTTCTTTGCTGCAAAACTGTTTCTGTGGCAAAGAGAGCTAAGGCCATCATTTTCTTGTATGTATGCCATACATTGATTTTCCTCATTTCAACTATATGCCCCCTATTCTCCCCTTTTTTTCATTTTCTATCTTTGTGTAATGCATTTTTGGGCAGTATTTGCACATTGTAGCACATAGCACAATCACAGCAACCAAGGAAATGAATGAAAGTTTTGTATGTGTTTATTTTGTTTGCATGGAGCATGGCAAACTGGCTAACTAGGCCACCTAGGAAGCAAACCAGCCCCAGACAGCCACAAATAGGAACTGGATGCATTCAGTTAATGCAATTGATGTAATGTAACTAGTCCTGTGGCATCAGGTGTTAAGAGTAGGCAGGTGTACAGATGATCCTGGGTTCTAGTACAAGGTGTGTAAACTTTGTTTTACTGTTATGACATTGCAGTTTATAGCAATTAACTGCAATATAGACAAGTGTTTCTCAACCTTCTTGTGGCAACAGGTGTAAGTGTAGAACTGCCATACACATTTTCCTGGGTTTGAATACAACATATTCCATACACTTTTACTTTTGTCCCAATTCCAATTATGTACTATCAGATTATTATCAAATGTATGGCTGTGAGTATACTCTGTAGTATATTCCTGTAAGTACATTTCTGCTATCTGGACTGTCATGGCCTTTACATTTGCCTAGTGCACATGCACAACTGCCTGTGGAATTTCTCACTGCTAGCCATTGTTGAGCACTGCTTACCATTGTGCAAACACTGGGCTTGGGAGTGCACACAACCGAGCACCATGTTTGTGTGATGGTAGGCTGTGTGCAACATTTTCAAACAGTGTGTGCACTCCCAGTAAATGTGACAACTGAAATTTGCAGGAAACCATCAGACTCCATTTCTCTTGATCCGGGGTAGACATGGCAGGCATTCATGGAAAGGGTATGAGATTTAGGGTTCAGAGATGGAGTGTTCGGGAGTCCAAGATTTTTACTGAACTCCTAGTGAAACATCACAGTGCCAGACTGTTGCTGGGGGGCTATTCTGGCTCCTGGTATAAGTCAAAAGCTTGGAATAGCTTGGCTCGGGCTGTATCTAGTGCCACCAGTATCCCACATACTGGTGACTAATGTAGGCACCATTTTAGTGACCTACATCACAGAAAGAGGGATACTCTTGATGCTTGGATCGAGGAATATATGACTGCTGACATCCCACTGATGTCTGAATATCAATTACAGAGAGTACGTCTAAGGCTTAAAGCTGAATATAATCAAAACTGGCATTCATAATGGTATTCTGTTCTGTTATTTCCACAGCTACCATGGAAACAGAGGTAAATATTAGGACCCATGGTGATAGATTGCCAAGGATGAGGGAGGCATGTGGTATGTATGCAGCAGAAGAGTAGTGTTATTGTAGCATTAAAAGTTAAATATAGCTTGTTTGGTATGTGATGCCCCCGCACCAGCCCAATAATCAAGGAGCCTCGATCCTCACCACTGGCAACAGTTAGGGGATGTACACACTGGGAGGATGACAAGTACATACACGGTAAAGTACAATTTCCCTTAAGAGCACACAGAGACCACAGTCAGTCTGGGCCTGGTTTCTCCCTCTTTTTCCAGATCCCCATAAGAATCTCCACTGGCACAGCTATAGGGTTGAGATCTCATCTGAGTGGTCAAGCCAAAACCTCCAGCATCCTCTCATCCAACCAGTGCTTCATGCCCCTTCCCTAGTAGCTGACACATACACACTTTGAGATTTCATTTATATACAAACACACACCTGGGAAAGTCTGGCATGGGTTTACTAACTATGCTCCCTTCTGCCCAGGCTATAAGGTAGTTATCACTGCCACCAACCACTCTCATCAGCTATTCTACCCCCTTAATAAAGGGTGTCCAATCCTACTGTGTAATGTTACTAATAATCCAAATGGTAGTTTTGTCCAAGCTACTGCCCCCTTCTGCCCAGGCTATTAGGAGTGGCCTGTACAGTGTCACCAAATACATATGCAAGTACTCTATGAGCTCAAATATTTCTCACACATATCAGCTGCAAAGACAGGTTTAAATATATTTAATAATAAATAAAAGAGCAAGACAATACTCATTCAATCAACACAGTAACTTCAGAGTTCAAAATCACAGGAAATATTGTAAAACAACATTGCAGGACAGTCGCAAATAAATACGGAAAACATCTAAACTAATCTTTACTATATTCTTATCTATATCTAAAAGAGATACTATTCCCTAAATCTTATTTATAGCAAGGCAAGCAGAAATGACAATGATGATGAGTGGATATTCTTGCTATGTCCAAGACAAAATGTAAAATGCAGAGAGAGAGTTCTTGAATTAATATCAAATATTACTGCTGGGTTAGCTTGGATGACATCACTTTTTGTCACCTGACTTAAGTTTCCAAGCTAAACCAGAAACTAACAGAATTTCACATCTCTGTGTTAAAAATACATATCTCTCAGATGTTTGCTTAGAACTGAAAGTCATAAAAAAATAAAACACTTTCAAAACAATGCAGAAGGCACCATAGTTCTAGACATTCTGTCTCCTTGGTGCATTAAAACTAACTTATAGCACAATCGTAAAGCAGTCTAATGTCAACTTATTTTCTTGAAGTTTTGCAAGTTAACTCTGTATGTTCCAGTTTCTACTATTAAAACATACATTTGCACAGTTATATAATTTATATACAT
Source organism: Protopterus annectens (assembly GCF_019279795.1). Taxonomy (NCBI): domain Eukaryota; kingdom Metazoa; phylum Chordata; order Ceratodontiformes; family Protopteridae; genus Protopterus; species Protopterus annectens. Next base: position 616,827,509 of record NC_056730.1, read on the forward strand.
TTCTGTTTTTTTCCAGTAGGGTACACTGTGGATACATCATAGCTCAGTACATAACATACAGTTCTGTATAAATCATATCAATATTCACAAATGACATAGAATTATTTACACAATTTCAGACAGCTAGGCTGGCAGGGTGACATAGTATTTTTGCACAGTTGTATCAAATTGAACATGCATATCTTAACTGCTAAAGCAAGTATGCATGCATTAGTCTGTAGCACAAACCAAGAATACAATATTAAACTTTAGTCAGAGGTTGTGGGTTCAAATACCACAATTCCCAAATATACAATAATTCTTTAATTATCTGCAAGTTAAAGGTTTAAAGTAAAAGATCTATACCAGTGGCACATGTGCCCTGCTGTAAACTGTAATCTGTATAACTTGAACATGCATATGTGAAATGTATCCACATGTAAAGGAGTACATGCTGTAATCTATAGTACAGTATGCATCTGTTAGGAGCTGGTAGTCTTAAAATTAAAAGTTATCTGTTACAGGGTGGTAGTCTTAAGAGTAAAAGTTAAGATAATAGAGTCAATAATTGTATTAATGCATTCCATGTCACATATGAAGGTACTGATCTTATATTTTTTCTCTCACCCCAACCCTTATCTCTCTTTATTTATTTTATTTTTTATTTGTTTATTTGTTTTATTGTATTACATGTTGTCAAACTGTGTCCATGTTATCCATGTGTACAACATCATAAAATGTTCTACAGCACAGTGGGGTATGCCCCATAGGATCTACCTGCCCTCACTCCACTGGCTATAGCACCATTGCCCAGCACATCTGGGAGCCAACCTGGCAGCACCACCTCTGCTGTCCCTGCACTACCTGCCCCTTCAGGTAGTCCTGCCCTAGATGATAGTCCAGTGCTTCCCTCCTGAAGCAAATGCAGGGTTGGTGTGTTTGTCACCCACACTGAGTTTCAGGGATGGTGCATAGGGTTATGCACTGCACTGTCGGTGCATTAACACATGCTGCTATAGAGTCATTTAAGTAGTAACTGTATTACAGGGACTCAATACTAACTGCCAGATGTAAGCAACACTGCCACTGAAATAGTTACATGACATTCCTTTATGTATTAGTCATTGTTAAGGTCTCTCTTTTGCCTGCTGCACAATGCAATGCAAACAAAATAAGCACAGCCAAACCTTACAGTCATTCCTCCATTTTACATGACTGCTCTATATGCCACATTGTGCAATGGACAAAGAAAAAAATAAATTAATAATAAAACCTGACAGGGAAAACACAATTTGCCAAGAAATGAGGAGGAGGTTGGATATTAATGAAACAGAACTTATGAATTGTGTGCTGCTTACTTGCATTTCCAACCTTGACAGACATACATTTAACACATTCTGAATTAACCTGACACACCCACCTGATGGAATCATTTCACAGTTGCCATCCATTAAACACAAACCCTGAGGAAGTGCCTGCACTATGTTTACATCTGATACAATGAGCCAAGGATTTGGGGTTCAGTAATTCTAATGAGTTCACACCTCATTTGTATCTTCACCATGATGACGGACCTGAATCTACACCAGACAACAACCATGTAGCTAGGGAAACTGAAGGGGAGTCAGATTGTTTATGTGTTGAACACAGAAGAGAGGATATTACTTTCGGACATATCTGCACGGAGGACTACTGATTTTGAGAAGATATGCCTGCTATTTTTTCAGCTGCATACTGCATATGCTGACATATAGCTATGAATAGTCTGTTTCATTTTCTAGGGTCTATATTAGAATGTCGAAACCTCACTACATGAATCCCGAAAGGCCGACACATACACAGCGAACCGCAAGAACACCGAACGTCCTTAAGCGTGAAATTCAAAATATCGAATTGCCATAGTTGGCTAACTCCATTGCCCACTACGTACTGCCTACCCAAACAAAATAAATATGAATATATTGCTATATATGCACTTACCTTAACCCACACCCTAACCCTAAGGTCAGTAACTATTACACATTTACGTTAGGGAGCTATATCGTAAAAGGGAATCTCCTATTGATGTTTTACCTTACTAAACATGGTGTGAACAACTATGGCGATTCAGTATTTTGAATTTTGTGCTTAAGGATATTCGGTGTTCATGTGGTTTGCTGTTTATGTGTTGGCCTCTCAAGATTCACATAAGTGAGGTTTCATCATTCTAATATAGACCCTTTTTTATAGTTATTTTGATTAGCACACACTTTTACACTTTTATCTGCATTAGTTACAAGTGTAGTGATAGTGTGGGCAAGTTTGTCAAGGCATTTCACAGGTAGCTGTGATTGGCAAGACCTTCATTTTAATTATGCTTTCTTAGCCAAATGCATTATTTGCCTGTTCATTTGGGGGTGGGAGAGCAAAGTTATTTGCACAAAAAGTATATGTTGCTCTTGTTACTCTCCTATTGTTGCATCCAGCCTATCTAACTGAAATATGTCTCTGTGGTCACGTTAAGGTAGTTCTGTACAAATCTCTCACCTTTTACTTTATATTCTGTCCATGTAGACTCCTTTCTGTCGCTGTATTCCAAAAGTTTTGGTATTCGCAGGGAAAACCTACAAGAAGTCCACACCAATGCTTTATAGCTTGTTGAATAGCTAAACTGTGTTGGATTGGTTAATTAGAATGCAATTCAGCTGCTTATGCAGTAATTAGCATGCCACAGTATTTACCTTGTTTGTACTGTGGTGTGCTCCGCTACATAGCACTTACTGAATTAAACACTTTCCACAGCTGTGTGTGCTTTGTGCTGCAATGTACACATGGTAAAAAATGACTGTGTAGGCTTTATCGAATCCCTCTAAAAGAGCATAACCTCCCAAAAAAAGGGAGATGCAAACAGCAAAATGGCACTCTGTGAAATAGATGACATGTTGCCAGATGAAATTAATTACTTTATTATTTTTAATAGAACGTTTCTACTGAGGTGTCTGTGTGGGAAATAAGTGAAAGCATTTAGTAATATGTCAAAAAGTCATAAGGGTGTTTTTCTGAATGTTGGGAAAAAGTAGGTAGTAATGATTTAGCCTAAGCAGCATATCAAACTGAAAAGAAAAATTCAAAACCTATCTCTAGAATTCATTAATGTTCTTAGCATATGGCTTAAATTAGAAAGGCCCTTGCAGCATGATATGTCCATTTGGAATTCAGAAACATGCCAGATGTGACCTCATTATCAGCTAATTGGTATGTGTCCTGGATAGCAGCTACTACCACAATGTGCAGATCATAGCTGATCTGCACATTGCTGCAGTAACTTGCTGCTTGTGTTGGTAATGGTATCCCCCCCTCCAGTCACTCTCTCTTGGGCACATACACACACACACACACACACACACACACACACACACACACACACACACACACACACACACACACACTCATACATACACACCACAGTCTCTATATGTGTCCCCACTCTTCTGGGGTTACCCTCATACCCATAATACTTTCAGTGCCATTATGCCATGTATGTATTAGGCCCTGGTGATAAAATGGATCATCTCCACCCCAAATCCCTATTACAGTGTAGGTGCCATTATGACACATTATCAGTTCATGAAAACAAAAAAAGGATCCACAGATGCCTAATATACACAGCAATACACAGTGTATACAAAAAGCCAAAAATTTTAATTTGCTGTTAAACACTGTCATCCCTAAGCATACCAAGACTTCATCACAATAACAACCATAATTATCATTGCTACATATAAAGGAAAAGCAGGTCAGATTATGACATTTCATTAAAAATTTCAAATTAACTTCATATCCTTATAATATAGAAACAAAAATGAGTATAAATACACATATGATTGGAAGCAATTCTTAGACATTAAAAGTTCACAATAAATTATGTGTTGTATTAAGACATATAACTGGTCATATTATATGTTATCTACAGACACTTCCTATATATAACTTAGATATCCTGTGTTTAAGAGCACAATTTAAAGAAACTGTATAATTGAAGCCAGGGGGAGTATTGGCATTCATTCTAATTTGCCATATAGCCTCCATAACTTGGATGCTATTCTGCCAAGTCCCTCTTCATGGGTCAACTGGGACTTTGTGGAGAATATAAACACACATGAAAGGGTATAAACCAAACTATGTCTGCACAAGGCATCTGTGGTACTTTTGTTTGCCATCTCATAATAATGTTCATATATTCTTTTCCAAAGTGTCCTTTCGGTTTTTCCAACATAGTGTGAATGACAGAAAATTCATATGGAAATGTAAACAATGCCAATAGTGATACAGTTGCCAGAGGGCACCAACTTAAGAGGATCAGATCTATTTCTGAATGTATTCATGTCTCCTTTGTAAATATATTTGCCCTGGTGGCAATAACCAAATGTTCTGTTACGTTACCAATTTTACCCTTAGTCTCCCTATTGGGAAGACAATTTCCCTCAAAGTTGTTCTTTAAATTTATAGTTTTTAAGAGACAAACAGGGGTCTGTCATGTAAATATCATCCTGACCACCATTAATTATGAAAATGTTCCAATGTTTATTAATAATGTTCTTACAATGCAAGTCAATAAGTTAAATTTGAAATTCATAGCCTTATCAAAGTCAGTATTATTTTCACAGGTTAGTTAAAATAAGCACACCCTTTACCTAATATCTGTAGATATTTTATTTCTCTACCATTAATAACTTCATCACTGATACTTATTAAAAGATCTTTGGCATAACCAAAACATTCCAATTACAAAATCCCTTTCTGTAATAAATGTAGACTTGTCAGAAATCATCCTTGCCAACCTAACAAGTTGGCCTTCTACCCAATTTCTTTTTTTGTGTAAAAAGGTAGCAGCTATTAAAATGTTAAGTATGAATTGAAAAGGTGGGCTTTCAATATGTTAGAAAAAAAACTTTCAACTGTTTAGTGATAGCAACATCCAAGTAATTTATTTTAGTGTAATCATACTTGTAGGGAAATTTAAGGAAGGATGCAGTTGTATTAATATAACGTATATATTCAAGCATCTTGTTAATAGTGAACTTACATAAAATAAAAATGTCAACCAGAAATCTAAAATGTGCTTTAAAATTGTGAGTATATAAGGAATTAAATATATAGTCATTCTATCATTTCCACATTACCATATTGGCTTAGATAAGGGCACATGCTACACCCATCACCATGCCTTGGATTTTCTTATAAAATTCCCCTTCACTGTAAATTAAATTATTATTTAGCACTAAATTCATTCATTCAACAAGAAAATTAATATTTGCATTTGTGAGGAATGCATAATCAATGAAAGCTTTATGATACAATACAAAACCAATTTCATGGGGAATGCAAGTAAATAAATTGATGGTATCAAAGGTGGGGAACGTAATACTAAAATCACAAAGTTAATTATTGATGTTTCCTAAAAAAATCCAAAGAGTCTCACAGTAAATAGCCCTTACAGATTAGAAAGGGTTTTAGCATTCTGTCTGTAAAAGTCACTAGGAGGTAGGTTTATGATCTTTGCACTGCAACTATAAGCCTAAAATGAGGGTTCATACAGCCTTTATGAACTTTAGGAATCCCAAAATAGATGGAAAATGAGGGTGTGAAATCTGCAAACAAACATATGTCAGGCGATATAATATTTTGAAATAAGCAATCCTCCAAGTACAAATTAATTGCTCTATACTTATCTGATTTATAGAGGTCTAAAAATACTTTGCTTTATCCTGTATAAGAATGTACATATTGCCTAGATACTGTATAGTGTCCATAATTGCAACTCCACCTACCTTGTCAGGCTTCATTATTCTAACAATCATACCCCAGTTCTCTCAATAATAAATTCTGCTCATAACTTAAACTGGATACTTTAGTAAAAGATGTATTAGTATAAACCTTGTAAATGCCCTTTTCACAATTCTTTTCAAATAATTTGATAAGAAGGTGTAGTGAAGGATTTAACAAATATTTTTTTTTAAATTGGAAACTACTGTTTTCCCTACTATAAATGTGAGCTCTAAAATGATACTTTAAATTCAATTTTCTACAAAAAAAGTTTTAAATCAATCAAGGTTTTTGTTATATCACCTCTCACTTAAGGAATGACAATTCATAGGTTCATAGGTGAGTACTAGGCTAATGGCCCTGGAGGCAGTACAAGCCTAGCCCAAGAATATTCCCAGTCCTCCTGTTGCCGAACGTTAGTTCCTTGTGCCCTATCAAGCAAGGCTGCTGAAGTGATCCCCAGGGTGAATTTCCTGTTACCTATCCACTTCTCAAGATTTTTCTTGAAGAGGGCTAGTGAGGTACTCTGCTTGACATGAATGTGGAGTTTATTCCAGATTATGGTAAGTCTCTGTGTTAGGAAACTGTCCCTCCAGCAGGTTCTCTTTATTGTAGAGACGAGGTTGAGTTCTTTGGAGCATGTGGTGCGGAGGGATTGGGACTTTTTCAGATAAAGCAGGTCTAGCAACACTGGGTCAGACAAGGCTTTCTATGTCAAGCAGAGATCACCTCTAAGTAGGCGATGAGATGGAGTAAAGCTGGAGTTTTTTTAGTCTTTCTGTATAGGGCATGTGTTTGAGTTCTAGGATCATCTTTGTGAGGACTTTCGGTGGCCTCTCCAGTTGTTGTAGGTGTCTAGTGACGTACATGTCAAATGGGGCATTGTACTCTATAATGGGTCTAATGAGGGATGAGTAGAGAGGGATTATGACTTCTTTTTTCCTGGATAAGAAACCTTTTGTAATGAGGTGTGCCATGTAGAATGACTTTCTAATGACAGTGGCAACATGGTTGTCAAAGGAGAGATTGCTATCTACCTGTGTCCCTAGATTTCTTATCACACCTTGGAAGTTGAGTGGGTTACCATCAATGTGGTAGTCCATGGACACCGTGTTTTTCCTGAAGGGAATGACAATGCACTTTTTAGCACTGAACTAAAGACCATGGTTCTGGCACCAGTCATTGGTCTCTGTGAGGCTTTTTTTGTAGGATACCAGCCGACACAATGTAACACCAGATTTGTTTGCAGTGTCTGAGCCGGTTTATTATTTACATTTTTTTGTAGGATGTCTACATCAGCTTGAGAATCAATAACAGCTCCCAATTTGCAGTCATCTGCAAATTTGGTTAACCAGAGTCCCTTTTTGTTGGCCTGAACTTCAGAGAAGTAGATGCCAAACAGAAGAGGATCCAGGACACATCCCTGTGGGACTCCACTTGTAACTGCCTGATAGTCAGATTTGGAGCCCGCTACTTTCACCATGTGGGTTCTGTCCATGAGTCAGTTGGCAACCCATCTTATGATGTAGGGGTTAATGCCGAGCTTAGTGTGTCTGTCAATGATCCCTGAGTGGGGGATGGTGTCAAAGGCCTTGGCTAGATCGAGGTAGGCTGTATGGACTACCTTGCCTTCATCCACCACTTTAGTGACAGATTCGAAGAAGTCTATCAGGTTGAACAGACATGATCTGCCTTTCACAAACCCAAACTGCGAGGGGGTCCAGGGTTTGAAGGTTCCTATATATCCCTATTTATAAGGTCCATAATGATGCACTCCATGGCCTTACAGATCAGACTCATCAGGCTGATGTGGCAGTAGTTTCCAGGGTCAGTAGTTGCTCCCCCTTTGTGGAGTGGAATGACTGTAGCAGTGAGCAATTTGGTGGGAACAAAGCCTGAAGTGAGGCTGTAGCTGAACAAGGCACTCAGGTGTGGTGCCAGTTCCCTTTGTAATGCATGTAGAACACAGCCAGGTATATTATCAGGTCCCATGGAAGCTGTATTTTTGGCTTTGGACAGTGCGGTTTCTACCTGTGCAGCCATGATATTAGGGATTTGGCATTCCTTAGGTATTGGGATAGGCCCTTTAGGGGGTGAAGGGGGGTAAAGTTTGCACTAAACCTATTGGCCAATATATTGGCAATATCTGTTGGTTCAGTATAAGTGGTGCCATTGTGCAGTAGCTCAGTGCACATCTGCATATTGTTATGCAGATTTTTGACATAGCTAAAGAATGCCTTGCGGTTATCTTCAGTATTTATAGCAATTTTGTTTTCATAACTAGCATTGGAGAATTTGATGAGGGGTCTCAGTTTTTTTCTGAGATTTACAAGGGAATTTTTCCAGTCTTGGGACTTTACCCTTTTCTGCAACAGTCTTTTTCCTTCTGTTGTAGAGTTTGTTAATGGCAGGGGACCACCACAGTGGCTTCTTTTTTTTGGAAGAAAGGATCTTGGTTCTGTTTGGTATAGCCCGATCCATGCACCTGTGTAAATGCCCACACAGTGCCTTGATTTATGATTCAGCAGCCATACACCCATTCCCCATTTACATGGATGACATGAAGTTTGTCACTTCTGTCTTTAAAAGCTCAAAACTGGCTTTGGAGAAGTTCTTCACTGTGGTTTCCTTTATGGGGGGTGAGGGTGGGATTATTTATTTATTTATTATTTATTTATTTATTTATATTTGTTGACCAGGAGTGTCCGACTAGATGTAGGTCCATTTTCAGCAGAGGCCCGGGGAGAAAAGCTCCACAGTTAAAACAAACAGACAGTAGTTACATTGGATTACATAGCGATTAACAATTTACATAGCAATTACTTACAACATATTTACAGATGAAGAACATAGTACATCAGTAGACAACTAGAATCTATCTGTGAAGTACATAACAGACATTAACAGATGTTACAATAAGAAGTTCCTGCTGTATAATAAGTACTAGGCTTATGAGCATCTGAGCTTGCTATAATCAAGGTAGTTAGTGGAGTGGAAAGAAAGGTAGTGGTTAGATGGGGTGGGTGATATTAGAGTGGGAGTTGCAAGGGCATAGCCAGCATGTTTTTAGGTGTGCTTTTAGTAAAGTGATTTGGGTATTGACTGTGATTATCTTGTGGTCAGATCTAACCAGGGAGGAGCTGATTACTGGTGTAGAGCAGCAGTCCCCCATGTTTGTAATGACCAGGTCGAGGATGTTTCTACCTCTGGTAGGGGTGAGGATAAGTTAAACCTTTCTAAAACAAATCAAAATGATTATTGGTAACTGTACAGTTACTGTAGTTAAAAATGTTAAACACATTTTGGCTATAAATGATGTCATCATCAGATATAGTAATGGGTAAATTTGATGACTGTGTTAGTTGAGCAGTTGAGCCTGCCTCTGGCCCTTTCTCTTTCCCTTCACCACCTTCCTGAGCCTCTGCTATAATTCCTCTGCAGTGCTGGCTATCGTGAGTGGTTCATCTGCTGGTTCGCCAATCTCTGTGACTTTCACAGACAGAGGAAACTCTAAAGGGTCCTCGAGCTTATAGGGATGTTATAACCCTGATCACTATGGTTGTCACTGAAAATTCTATCTACAGTAGGAGGAGCTGAAATGACATAATTAATTTTACTAGAATTATCTGTTCTTATAGTATGACTTCTATTACTATTAATCTTAGGAAGTGGATAAGCTAATTTGTTTTTGGTACTCTTTCTGATCTATCTTTTTGGATATCCACTTTTGATATTCATGGGCATAAGATTTAAACAGTAAATTGTAACTAATGTTATGGTTCAGCAACTATATTTCACCCGCAAGTGTCTCTATATTTTTAACATTCTCTGTAGTTATGAGCCTCATTAACTCAAAGCCATGATTATAAACATGTGAATGAGTTCATGGTAAAAATCAGATTCCATCTCAACCTGATTAGGAAATCTCCACATCCTTAGTCCTTTATGAACTCTTCAATTCGAGACATTCCTTTAAATAGCTGTTATCTAACTGAAGACTTCTATATTTAAGAAATCTGTTTTACATAGTGTTAATTTGAAATCCAGTAGTACTATTGTTATTGAGATGCACATCCTGCATCATGGCTACCCACTTAGCAATCCATGTATCAAAGGAAAAATAATTATTTTCCTTTTCTAGATCAGTATATAGATTGCCACTTCTATGAGGTATATTAAGGACAGTGTTAGTATTAAAATTATTGTTATTCACAGTAACTTGCCATGAAGTCAGCTTACCGGAGTTATTAAATCCAGAGTCACCATCATTAGCTCTCAATGTGCTCAGAGACACAATAACAATTTCAGACATTGAAGCAGTTATACCAATGCCATTTAAAACCTGTTCACTATCATGCTCACATATAGAAAAAGAGCTCTTGGCCTGCAGTGATAAAAATTGCACCAGCTGACAAAGTCCTCCCATATATTGTGATAGGAACAGGGATGCATCCTCCAGAAGTGCTGGTGTATTCGAATTCAAAATAATAGAAGTAGCAGAAAGGTCTTCCTCTGAATCCATGATGAGAAGCTTGCCAGTCACTCAATAATGCCATAAACAGCGAATCCAAAGTGAAATAAAACCAGAAACACAATAAAACATCATTACTCAGGAGTCTGTATGGAAAAAATTGAAATAAGTAAAAGGATTTAGTAATATGCCAAAAAGTCATTAGGGGTTTTTTCTGAATGTTGGAAAAAAGTTATCATCAGCAGCATGTTAAACTGAAAAGAAACTTTGAAGACTGTCCCTGGAATTCTTTAAACTTCCTAGCATAAGCCACCCTTGCAGTGTGATGTGCCCATTTGCAATTCTGAAACATGCCAGCCATGATGAGGTTAGACCTCATTATTGGCTAATTAGAATGTTTCCTGAACAGCAGTTACTACTGCAATGTTCAGATCACAGATGATTTGCCCATCACTGTAATAACTTGCTTCTTGTGTAGATAGTGGTATTTCCTCTCCCCTCACTCTCTCTCTCATGCTTACACTCATGCACACACACACACACACACACACACACACACACACACACACACACACAAACACACACTCACACACACACACACTCACTCACTCACACACACACTCATTCTCTGCACCTGTCTGTACTCTCCTGTGGTTACTCCACTCCCATAATATAGGAATTATAGGATGTATATATTAGGCCTTGGTAGTTAAGTGTATCACCTCACCTTCAATCCCTGTTACAATGTTGGTGCCATTATGACACTATTACAGGCCATCCCTGGCGGTCTAGTGGTTCTCCCACCCCTATCAACCTTATGAAATTTGTGCCATTACAGCACTTTCCTTTATCCCTGATATCCAGTTAATTACCTTCATGGTCCCCAGTCCAGATACTGACATTGGTGTCATTACTGCACTTCATTTTATCCCTGGTGTTCAGTTATTACCCCCTTGCTGCCTATTTCCCATATTGCCAATGGTGGCATTACTGCACTTCACTTTATGCATGGTGTCCAGTTATTACCCCACATTCCTCATTCCCCATACTAGCATTTGTACCATTACTGCACTTCACTTTATCCTTGGTGTCCACTTTCTTATCCCCATGTTCCCCAGTCCCTTTTCTACCATTGGTGCCATTACAGCACTTCCCTTTATCCCTGGTTTCCAATTATTAACCCCATGCTGCCCAATCACCATACTACCATTGGTGTCATTACTGCACTTCCCTTTATCCCAAGTAACTGCAGCACCAGCAGTTGCAAGGATGTGGACATGTGCACATGCGGCATGTTTGTGTGTATGTATGAGTGCATCTGTGCATGCCAGCAAGGATTTGCACTGTCTATGAGAGCAATGACCTGAAATGCATTCCAAATGCTATAATTACTTCCATAATCTCTTTCAATAGATCACAGACATCTCAGCTGTACAAGATCAATACGTGTGTGTGAGAGTGTGTGCGTGTATGTGTGTGTGTGTGTGTGTGTGTGTGTGTGTGTGTGTGTGTGTGTGTGTGTGTGTGTGCGCGCGTGTGTCTATCTGTGCCTCTGCAAATTAATATGTGTGTGTGTGTGTGTGTGTGTGTGTGTGTGTGTGTGTGTGTGTATATATGTTTCTGCATATGTGTGTATGTGTGCCTCTACATATGTGTGTGTGTGTGTGTGTGTGTGTGTGTGTGTGTGTGTGTGTGTGTGTGTGTATCTAAGTTTCTGTACATGTTAGAAATGCTTTTTCCCTCTGCCTCTACATCTGTTTAAGTACTTGTATGTAAGAGTTTATATCTGCAGATGTACTTGAGTGCTTGTGTGCTTATGCATGTGTGGGTGTGTGTGACTGGGTGGGCACACATGTACAGACGTTATTAAATACTCACATAACTTATATTTTGGATGTAAAATACTTTCCCCAACAACAATTACGTATCTTACACCAACATTGAAAACATTAGGTGGAGAAAATATTTGACATCAAATATCAGTATTTACCAATTATAAAAGAAATGCAAACCAATTTAAAAGATGTCTTATTTTCTAAGTGCAATAATTCTTTCCATGCTGGGTATTGCAGAGAAATAATGAACCTTCCAGGTCTGGGGAGGACCTCTACCTCCAACATCGGGTCTTATACCCCTAGGCATTTTTATTATTTCCCTGTGGCAACAACCGTGCACCTCATAATTGCTCACTTAGTGTTCTTGAGTGGACTTACTAGAAGAATTGAATCTCTGAATAGCAGAAATAATCACTGACAACAAACCTGTCTGCTTCCTTTTTCCAGTATTTTTTTTTATTTTTTTGTATTTATTTCTTCATTGTCTTGTTTATCATACTTATGTTTAGTCTACCCTAGTAGTTTGTTATCACCTTTGTTGTCATTTGGGGTCTATATTATAACAGCAAAGTTTTAAAACTTTGAATGTTATAATATCAAACTATTTAGAGTGAAAGCTGACAATAGCGAAGCCTCAGAACATCAAAATTTTACCTAGGGTAAGATTTCGGTGGTCCGTTCCGTGGCTTCGCTATTTACAGCACTGTGGTGCAATGGTTATGGACCGGGTTTAGGAAAGTGAGCGAACGGAGGTTACGGATTGGGTTCAGGTAAGTGTGGTGTGATGGTTACGGACCAGGTTAAGGTAATTGAGAGAACGGACTGGGGTAAGGTGAGTGTGTGGCAGTTAGGGACTTTAGGGTTAAGGCAGGCGAGTGTGCAGTAGTGACAGACTTTAGGGTTAGGGGTGGGTTAAGTGAGTTAGGGTTATGGCATGGGTGAGGTGAGTGTGTGAGAGTTACCGACCTTAGGGTTAGGGTTAAGGTAAGTTGATAGATAGTCATGTATGTACAGTTTAGTGTAGGGTTAGATGTAGGATTTTAAGTGTATGTTTGTGGATTGCAGTTCTTTTGGTGTGCTTGTGTTGTGTGTGTATGTTTCTTGGAACAGCTATTTTTTTCCCTTGGAAAAAATTTGCTGTTCTGCGTGTTCGATGTTATGATTGTTCGACTGAAATGAGTCGATATTATAACATTTGAAATTTTGAGCGTTTGATGTTATAATATAGACCCGTCATTTGTTCTAGAGCAGTGTGCAGACATGCATTCTGGCAGCAAATGCAAGATTAATACATTCCATGGCAATGATTCTGTATTAAACATTCTGCATCCTGGAGCTAACATACAGATTGAAAATCAAGCATGAACAAGTGCAGTTATATAATGTATATTCCATAAACATAAAGAAAGGCTGCAAAACAAAGTTGCATAGGTAATCATATACAGTAATTCATGATTTTTTAAGCAATATGCTGCCTGAAAACATCTTCTGAGATTATATATCTGATGCAAAGAAAGAAATAAGTAGTCAGCCACATTAAATATATACATATATGAAACAAAACAAAGAGAGACTAATAAAAAACTGCCACTTATAGTAGTAAGGTCAAACCACTATAAAATGCATTGGTACAATTATTTTTGTAAACACAGACAGAAAACAGACCTAATGTCAGAATTATATTTATATTAAACTCAAAGGTTTCAAATGGCACTTAATGGTGCTGTAAATGGCATATCAAGTGTACTTTATTATGTATTACACAGAAACATTGTCGTCCTTGCTCATTATAATGCCTTTAAACATCTTTGGCACAGATGAGTTATGAAGCTAAAACACAACTGCATAATTAGAAATGTTATCAGTATACTTAATTTAAATACCTATGTCAGTCTTTGAGGTTATGGTATAAAAATGTTTTCTGGTGTACTTTTTGGCTTTCATAACAGACAAACTTTCAGAGAGGACATATTAAGGGTAACATTATATATTCTCAGAGTAATCACATACAATTCTCACACAGTAGTTTGGATAGATGCACAAATGGAAAGACCTCTGATTATGCCTTACCCAAACTGGGTTCGACAAGGGCCTAGGTGCTGGATGAACCAGTCAAACAAGGAGATAGGCAAGATATAAACCTTTATCCACTTGCCTCCTAAGGAGAGCTTGAGGGCATGTCTTGGCATGTCTCCTATTAATGCATTCTCATTAGACAACCATGATCTAATGGAAGCCTTTCACTAGCAAAGTGAACCAAGGGCTTCCTGAAGTACTGCGTCAGTCATGCAAATGTGTGTTGCCCCCATGTTGTGTCTGTTGAATCAGAATTACAACCCTAAATTACTTTATATGGCATATAGAGCAAAACTATAAACAAAAATCTCCAGATGGCTACCTAATGATTGCCACACTGCTTTACGCAGTAATGAGCAGGAAGGCAGACAGGTGCGGGTCTTAACCAGCTGCTTCCTGTATTCCAGGGTTTGGTTCCCTCAGCCTCCATTTGCTACTGTGTGACTTGGATAAAGTCACTGAAACAGACACTGCTCCTGACCTGAGTTTGAAAAAGGTCCATGTGGATCAGTATTCTTCACTAGTTAGCAAATAAATAATATTATTTGGCTGTCTATTACAAATATTTTACACACACACATACACACACACACACACACACACACACACACACACACACACACACACACATACATATATATATATATATATATATATATATATATATATATATATATATATATATATCAGGTTATTGCATATTAATTGGCAGCAACACTTTTGGCTGCTTTCTGTAATCTGATTTCTGTTAATGAGACATAATCCTTGAAGTTTAGGTTCATAGGTTCATAGGTTCATACTATGCTATCTGCCCTAGGGCATTTATAAGCCTAGCCAAAGTGTGTTTGGCTTTCGCCACACATTTTAAATTCATTTTGCTATGCCCTTTTTCGAGGTTAGTATACTGTGCCTCTGTCTAACAGTGACACAGAAGTGATACCCGGGGTAAACCTACGATCTCCCATCCACTCATCAAGATTCCTCTTGAAGAGAGTCAATGAGGGACTCTGCCTAACCTGGACTGGGATTTTATTCCAGAGTGAAGGGAGCCTCTGGGTTATGAATATGTCCCTCCAGCATGTCCTATTTATTTCAGTGCTGAGGTTCAAGTCTCTCGAGCGCATGGCTCGATGGGATTTGGATTTTCTGAGGTGCAGCATGTCCATTAATTCCGGGTTGGACATTGCTTTATACGTCAGGCACGGATCGCCTCTGTGCAGGCGGTATGCCACTGAGTAGAGCTGGAGTTTCTTTAACCAGGCAGCAAAGTGTGTGAGAGGGCATTTTTTTAAACTAATTTCAGCATCATATTCACCCTCAAGCAAAGTGGCAGAATATGTACATCTGTTAGACTTACTACATAGTTTGTCTACTGCAATATGTTTGTTAGATGTGTAATTTATATGATTAAGATAGCGACATTTATTTGCTGCAACCTTCAGTGTGCCTCTAAAGTTCAGTATGTGTATCTCCAAGTAAAAGTGGTCAGGCAGAAAAAAAATGATCATCATAGCTGGAACACTAATTAAAGATTATCATGAATATGTTAGAATAGACAGTACTAACAAGTCACTCCCAATTCTGACACTTAATATTTATTTATTTTACAGATCCACTATATACTGCTGAAACCATATTTTTGTTTAGAAATTGCATTTTGTTGCGTGTGTGTGTGTGTGTGTGTGTGTGTGTGTGTGTGTGTGTGTGTACGTGCGTGTGCGTGCACGCAAGAGTGTGTAGGTGCATATGCATAAATACTAATGAAAACAGATTTCATTGTGCAACAACAATACAACCTAAATGAGTGTGATTCTTTAAGAATGGTGTGGATCTGTTTTTTTTTTTCATTCAGGCTGTGTCTACATGACTAGACAATGTAAAATAAAAAAAACACGCCCACCAGAGTACTTCCGAAGCGTTTAATATTACTCCACACACTAAGTGCTTTCACCATTGAAACATGGCTTCATCAGAGTGAGTGGTAGCTCGTCAACAAACTATATTTATACAAACATTAATCAACTAATAAAACATTTGAGACACCACCTTCTTAAAAAGATACTGGGCCGGATTCACGAAGGCTTGCACGGAGTCTAAGAGTAGTGTAAGACTCCATGCAGCCTTCGCGATCCAGGAACAGCCCAAAGTCTGTAAGAGACAAGCTAAAATGGCTCTTACACGGAGTGGGCGTGGATAAGCTAATCACCTCACTTGCAGCCGAATAGCATGCAAATGAGGATGATTAGCAATCCAGGAAGCCCAGAACAGCCAGTGTAAGAGCCGTTTTAGCTGCAGAAATGTACTCAGTTGACAACTGAGTACATTTCTGCAAAAACTGCAATGGAGCCATGTCAGCTCCAAATAAAGGGTGCATATGTGTCAGGCAGCATGCCAATGGCCAAATATGTGGCCATTGGCAAAGTAACCTGATGCAAATATATTAAAAATATAATTTTGTTTCTGATTGCCGATGTTTAAACCAGCGCAGCCCAGCGCAAACGGGCTGCTTATATAAAACATAAAATGAAGGTTTTAAACCTACAAATGTAGGTTTTATGCAATACATGGAATGTCAATGCAGGGACCAGCAGACCAAAACCAACATGGCCACCGTGTAGTGGTTGCTAAGGGGGGAAGCTGAGTCTAAGACATGTAACTAAGCATTAGTAGGCAATCTGATGCAAATGAGTGTAAGGATACTGAATTCCACTGTCACATAGCAAATGAGCACAGTCTGAGTAGTGAAACCTGATTCAAGGCTCCTGAGAGCACCCCAGCACTATCAGGTTTTACCTCATATCATGCTTTCTGGCCCCAAAACTTGGACAGAACCACAAAAGGAGGGGGAGTATCCATTTTCATCAAAGATACCCACACCTCCAGGTTAGTGGCAACGCACGAAGCATCGGAGACTATCCAGGTGCAACTAACCATAGGCAAAACTGCCTTGCAGTTTGTAGCATGCTATAGACCACCCTCTCAAACTCAGGAACCCCACACAGCCTTCCTGAAGACACTGGAGAGTATGAATGTCTCTCCAAATACCATCATTTTGGGAGACTTCAACTACCCAAACATAGACTGGGAACATTACTCAAGCCCCAACACTCTAGCCCAAAGGTTCTTAGAATTCATAAACTCAAATGCAATGGAACAACTAGTCACCATTCCCACAAGAGGAGACAATATACTAGACCTGATCATCACAAACATGGGGACAAAATGCTCCACACCGAAGTACATCCCTCTTTGGTAAGATCAGACCATAAATTAATCTCACTGGAAATCCACATCCCGCCCCCTGCACAAAAGACCACAGTGAAGAACTTCTCAAAAGCAAACTTCACACTTCTTAAGACTGAAGTGGTATCTTTCAAGGCCCCTGGGCCAGTGGAAACCACAACCCACACTGCTGAATCCCTTGCAAATGCCTTCTATGGGCACCTTCAAGAATGCATGGATCATGCAATCCCAAATAAAACCAAGACCCATTCCCCCAAAGGCAGGCGATCGGTCTGGTGGACCCCAGCCATAAACAAACTTTACAACAGAAGGAGGAAGCTACTACATGACAGAGCAAAATCCCTAAAAGGAAAGGCATCTCTGATCAGTACTAGCAAAAAACTATGATCACTCATAAAATCATCCAAGGCCAACTTTGAGAGAAAAATCGCAAATGACACAAAAGACAATCACAAGGCCTTCTTTAGCTATGTTAGAAACCTGGGTGGAAACTCCCAGATATGCTCAGAGTTAGTCCAAAATGACACAAAATTCACTGAACCCACTGACATTGCCAACATTCTGGCAGACAGGTTCAGTGCAGATTTCTCCTCCCCCAAAGGAGAAATAACTATCCCAGCAGAGTGTAGCCTCCCTAACATCTCAGATGCCCAGGTGAGAGCCGCCCTCTCTAAAGCTAAAAACACAGCATCAATGGGACCGGATGGTGTCCCGGCTGTGTGCTACATGAACTCCAAGAGGAAAAAAA
Source organism: Protopterus annectens (assembly GCF_019279795.1). Classification (NCBI taxonomy): domain Eukaryota; kingdom Metazoa; phylum Chordata; order Ceratodontiformes; family Protopteridae; genus Protopterus; species Protopterus annectens. The sequence goes on from NC_056730.1 coordinate 616,845,666, forward strand.
CCCACACATAAGGCTGCTGTTTAATCTTAGCCTTACCACAGGTACCTTTAC